>NW_027103253.1:819515-1051868 GCF_902728285.1 Clytia hemisphaerica | reverse complement strand
GGAGATAGGCAGGGAGCAGTGGCTGGTCGGGAACATCTTGGAGAAATTGATCAAGTTGTTTTTTGAAGGAATTTTTTTGAACATTTGGTCATTGTCACGTATTTTTCTTGGTAAACACATTGAATAGTCTTGGCCGGTGTCTGAAAGGCAGCTCTTCCAATGTTCTTGTTCGTTGTATTCACTGGTTTGGGGTGGCATTTTTTTCCCAGGCGTTGGTTTGTAATATGAATAATACCGCCTTCCCCTTCACCATAGTTAAAATTTGGCACCAGTTGTTCGATTATACACCATGTATATATAATTTGGTATCTTTCGTGTTTTCTCTCGAGACTGTACATATTGAGGTGTTTGAGCTTCTCCCAATAATTCAAATTGGGTGGAAGTTGGATCCCTTTTATAAAGGATTTTTGCAGATACTCCAGTTCTTGCATCAGGGATCGCTTTGTAGGAGACCATAGCTGGGAGCAGTATTCCAGATGATGAAGTACCTATGTCTTCCAAAGAGTGATCATTACTGATTTATCTCTGGACTTGAAGGTTCTGTATATCCAGGCACTTATACCCTTGACTCTGTCAGTGATCGTTTGAATGTGCATTTCATATGACAGGTTGTTTGAGAGTAGGATACCCAGGTCTTTCACTGCACTTTTTATTTCGATTGGCTGCTGTACATCTGATTTGTAGACTGAGTGTACTTTCAGTTGTTCATTTTTTCTGTATGCAATGTGTTCAAACTTTTTTTTATTGAGCTCCATATTGTTGATAGATGTCCAGTCATAGACAATGTCTAGATCATCTTGAAGCAGACTTACATCTGCAGCGCAAGATATTGCCTTCATAATGTCTTGTGTCGTCAGCAAAAGATGAGAGGATGGAATGTTTAATCTTTTTGTTGATGTCACTAATCATTACCACAAACAAGAGGGGGCCCAGAACTGAGCCTTGTGGAACTCCGCTTGTAACTTTCGCTTCATCTGACAGGAACGTGATTATGGAAACTTTTTGGTATCTCTCAGTAAGGAAGGATTGTATCCAGTTCAATAGTTGTCCTTTGATTCCATTGATTTTTAGCTTATGTAGCAAGATTTGATGGTCCACCTTGTCAAAGGCCTTGCTGAAGTCGAGGTAGATTACATCAACATCTTCATTGTTTTGTAGGTGAGATATCAATCTTTCTACATGAGCCAATAGTTGACTCAAGCAAGATCGCCCTGTTCTGAAACCGTGTTGTGTTGGATTGTATAGGTTGTTTTCTTCACGGTGGGTTTGCAATTTCTCTCTGACTATTTTCTCAAATATTTTAGTGGTAATTGATGTCAGGGCAACAGGTCGATAATTCTCTGGTAAACCTTGATCTCCTTTCTTGAAGATTGGTGCAATGTGGCTTGTTTTGAGAATTTCAGGTGTGATTCCTTTGTCAAAGTTGTTTTGCCATATCATCTTAAGTGGCTTAGAAAGTGATTTCTTGCACATTTTGAAAAACTTTGCTTGCAAGCCATCTGGTCCGGCTGACAAGTTGGCTGGAATAGTGTCAATTTGTTGGATGAAATCATCTTCTGTGAAAGTAATGTGCTCAAGGGTTGAGGAGTCTTTTGTCTCATTTGAATTCAGAAAACTGTAGTCTGTTTTGGGAGTGGTAAATACTGAACAGTATTGCCTTTGTAAGATGTTTGCCATCTCTTGCGAGTCAGATGTTAATTTGTTGTTGGTTGGATTTTTCAGTGGGCCAACTTTAGGTTTAGTTTTTGAGAATCTTTTTGCATAGGAGTAGAAGTATTTAGGATTGCTTTTGATTTTCAGTGAGGCATCCAGCTCTGCTTTATCGCGTTCATTTTTGTGGGATTGTTGTAGCATCAGTTCAATGTCAATTAGTTTCTGATTTGTTTTATTGGTTTTGAAATTCTTTTTGGAGAGTCTTTTACGTTTTCTCATAAGAATACGACGATCTCTTGGAATCTTTGAAAATTTTTTTGGAGGTTTTCTCTTTGGCAAATGCTTTTTCACAATCAGAAGACATTTTTCAAGGAAGTTTGCATAATGACGATTTGGGTCATATAGATTTGTGTCCAGTTCTTGAGACCAATTAATGTCTGTTAATTCTTTGTTAATAATTTCCCAGTCAATTTCATCACTTTGGAAGTTGTAGAGGTCAAATTTGCTTATTAAGTTACGTTCTTCAGTTTCTCCGAATTGATTATCAAAATTCAAATGTGAATGCTACGTTAATCAACAGAATCAATTAGTTGAACCAGTCAAATGCATAAGCAAACCGAACGCAGTCGAATCAATCGAATCAATCGAACACAATCGGATCAATCGACGCAATTGAATCAATCGAGAAAATCGTGGTAATATTCGATTGGCATTCGATTGCGTTCGGCAATCGAATTTCTATCATTCGATTGCGTTCGATTGCGTTCAATTGATTCTGCGTTCGATTCGTTCGATTGACATCGTCTGGTCATTTGAGCTGTTGACTCTCCTGCATTAGAAAGAACTCTCTTTTTGGTGGATTCTCTATCGCTTTCCGCCACCTGCAATTAACCTTATTGCTATAATCAGGATGTCATTTTGAATAATCCAGACAGTTAGTCACACTTTTTTTAAACATCTGTTTCCCCAGGCATAACTTTCCTGGAAAATTTGATCTGTTGGCCTAGAACAACACTAGATAGAACAACAACCATATATATATATAATATATTTCATAAAATAACGCATTTTTTTTTCTTGATAACTATAGCTAGTATATTAGTTAAAAAAGACATGTACATTTTAGTAGATTTTATACATTTTATCTGTACATTTTCTAGAGCATATCTTATCACCGCGGTAAATATATATTTATCTATATTATTATCTATAAAAGTTTCAAAAATCTTATTCCTAGAAATGAAGATGTGTTTCTCCTCAAAACCTAAATAGTACCGTGAGATAGAGTAACATGCATCAGTGGAGGCTAACATGCATAGCCCTCAATTGGCCATTAAGTTACAACTACGCAGCTCCGCTCGCAGCTCTACAGTTAGGACAGTTAGGAACATTTGGCGAGTTCCTGTACGCAGCCGCAATCAAAAAAATCATAACGTCACTACATTAAAAAATGGTGTTCTCTTCTTTTCGCACTTTTATTAGCCTAGACGATGTAGCAAACATAGTAAGTACCGTGAGCAGTCAGGGCCTCCTTGGTCTTTTTTAATATCAGTTCGGATAGAATAAAAACATACCTGATCAACACAACCAAACCTTCTGTTTTGCGTTTACTCTTTCCTTCCCAACAATTTTTGTTTTTGCTTATGTAAGTTTTAAAATCCACAAGTAATGAACCTCTTATAGCTTTATCTAAATAAATCTGGTTGAAAACTTTCTGTCAGGTTTCATTCCGTACATTTTTTATCCACGTGGTGAACCGGTTTCCCCGATTTCCTGATAATTTAAAATTGGAACTTTCCCGTAGAAATATTTTTCGTGAAAATTTACCGTATTCTAACGCTAATATAATCTAGATATGAAACAAATATTAAATTTGATTCTATTTTTGTTCGTATTTCTAAATTTCACGTTAAAAAGAACTATTTACAAATTATTTTCTTTAACGGGCGTTGAATCGACATTGACATATTTAATGATGTCATAATCATTGCCGTGCATATTTTGTCAGCGCCGTGCATATTTTGTCAACATCCTTTTCATTGGATAAATACCACTAAAATATACAAGATAAGTAAACATAAATTTATCCCCCGCGAACACGGCTTAGCTAAGCGCACATTATCTAAAAATTGAAGCGGACAAAGATTACCGCGCGGGCTGATAGCGGACAAAGGTTTTTTGAAGATATTTTCAGTTATAATCCAAGGTAGAACAAACTAAACATAGAAAGGGGGTATTTTTTAGTGCTCTATATACGGTGATCGGTATTTTTTTTGAATTCTATGTTTAGATTTTTCTACCCAGCCCCGTTGCTATGTACGCACGCCCTGTTGCTACAATGTTTGTTTGAAATAATTTAGCACACACTGTCGTTTGCGTAATATGAAAAAAATGAAAGGAGGCCCTGACGATAAGCACGCTGTGCTTTTAATTGGCTGACATTTTCTTTTGCGTCGGAAAAACTTTTTCAAACTTTCAGCGATGATTGATCAAACTGTTACAATGAAAATTAACCAGGGCATTTTTAATCTTCTTACCTTCTTCATCTTTAATGAAGCACTCGAAGTTTACTGAAAGTAAGCACATAAGATATTCTTATAATTAATGATATTCATTTAAACACGCTTCGTTATGCGCTGCGGTGGAGTGCATGACGTAACTGGCGCGGCAACTAAGGGGACCCGTCCATATTCATTTGACAACACATAACGTCAAATTGACGTTATCCTCTGAACCCAGGGGGGTACAGCCGCAGGGTACTAACCCATAGGGTACTAGCCTGATTTTTAAGAAAAATTGTCTTAGGTACCACCACCCCCTTTTTAGTACCGGGTACTTACTTTTTCTTAAGGAAAAAGGGACCCCCACCCCCCTTTTAGTACTGGGTACTTACTTTTTTTTAAGGAAAAAGGGTCCCCCACCGGCTTTAAAATTACCAAGGAAAATAGGAGACACCACCCTTAAAACTTGCCAAGCATGGTCCCAATCTTTCAAAAGCCAGCAAAAGCAGTTCTTTGTTGTTATTATGACTTGTATATACCATGTTTTTAACTCAGATCCTCTTAAAAGTTCTTTAAATCAAACACAACTTTTAATTACAAAGGTAAAACAAGGAAATTCCTTGGCAAAAGTAAAATATTATCCCATAGCTGTAATAACGGCAATAAAAGTATATATCTATCAGAAGAAGTAAAAATCAAGTTGATAAAAATTGAAGAATTGTATAAAAGCTTGGATTGGATGGATTTCCTTATGTTTTTCTTCAATATATTGGTAATTTATTCAAATTATTCAAAACTGTGTCAATCTTATGAAAGAAGTTGAAATAGAAAAAAGTTGCATTGTTGGCTCTGGTTGGCTTTGCTTAGTTGACCTGCTTCAGTCTTAATTGCCATAAACAGACAAACAAACAAACAAACAAACAAACAAACAAATATAAACAGAAATAAGCTATAGGGTATAATATAAACTGCAATAAACTGCAATAAACTAATCCCTCTAACAAAAACCAGGCTGTAAGAATCATCAGTTTGGATAAGAATTTCATTGTTTAAAAGACAGATTGTATCACTTTGGATGCAGCAGCTTGTAATTCTTTTCATCAGAAGGCAATGACAAACATATACCTCGTTCTAACTTGAGATATCAAAGACGAACTATCCTTCTCACTAATTAAAACAATACTGATTTTGAACAATAGCTTTCTTTACATTAGCTATTTCAATATTTGTATAACTTAGTGGTCATAAAATTCTCCTCTTAGAAAGTAGGGAAAGTACCCATGAATTTGAATAAAATAATTCTTTATTGATAGAAACATAACAGTTCTTTTTTCTGAAAACTATTGAAACTAACAACCTCCAAACTTCCCTACATACTTGATAAGCAGGGAAAGTACCTTCAATTGGAAGGGGGAAACTTTTCAATACTATCAGATACTGTAAGCCATAACAAGGAAATCTTTTCTCATTAAAATCCTGAAAGTTGAAGACAAAAAATTAAACAAATGTACCATATTCAGGGCCTGAGTACTTGAAGAAAAATTGAAATGATGATACCCACTCCACCCTAAAATTGGTACCGGTACTAACTTTGGATCATTAATTTTTTCTGATTTTTTGCTTGAATGTAGGGTACCATCATAGGTAAAAGATGGCTCAAGGAGATTTTTGCAAAAAAATTTGTTGGTTCAAAAAACGCATGTTTATCTATAAGAATTACTATTAATAAGAATACATCAATGTTCTTAGCCATATTATTATTTTTATTAGTTTTTTTAAGATGAAAATGTCACGGTGGATGATTTGAGTTTTCTAGAAACACTTATTATTTTTTTTGGCTGAACGAATCTTTATCTATAAGAATCACCATTTATAAGCATAGATCAATATTCCTAGCCAAATTATCATTATTTTTATTATTATTTTTTCTAAAAGAAGAAAATGTCACGGTAGAGCGCCATGGTTCGAGTTTTCTGTAAACCTTATTATTAAGTGCATTTTTCTGATAGTGGATTGTTTTTATAAAGAAAAGCGTTTAATAGCTTTTTTATTTCTTTTTTAAAAATCTTTTTCAATAGTGTTCATAGTTTCTCCCAATAGATATGCTTTCATTTTTCTTTATTTTTTGTATTTTGACCAGTTATGTCTTATGTGTTTCATTGTTTCAATGTTCATTGATTAGTTTGATAACCAGGCAGGTCCATAAAAGTATCACTTTTTTAACCTTAAGTTGTTAATCTTCGCAATAAACAAACAGGAATAAAAACACTGACCGAATGATGGTGTTGCACTTTTTCAGATAATATATGCGTATTGGCCAATATGCCAATATACAGCTCTATAGCAAATCCTGTCCTTTATAATTATATATTTGACTTTAACTTTTTTATAGAAAAAAAAAAATATTTATTAAAAATATTTAGAATTGAAAAATTTTCAACCAATACCTTGATCATGCTGAGAGAATAATGACGATCATAATTATAAAAAATGGTACCCACTCTATAAACATTGAATGCGCTGGCCTCACTTACCTACAATATTGCCCTGATGATGACATCTACAGGTGCGAATACAGTGACTGGGCGTTTGGCCTCTTTGCAATGTTGGCAGTTATTGCTTTATTGGTGCCCATAGTGCTCGCTATTCATTGTGGAATCAGATGGTATCACAGGAAGTTGGATGAGAATTTCAAACCGAATGTGAGCCGGCAGACATCTTATTCTTCTTTATATCCACATGAAGTAGAAGGGAGCAGCACAGAACCAGTAAGATACTCTTTTAAGTTCAATCTCTCAGTGATGATATTGATATGAGCCCTCCCCATGGGTTGACCCCCGGCGAAGGTATGTTTCTTTGCCAAGTGAATGGACTACTACAGTGGGAAAACTAACCTCTCTTCCTGTGTGTCTTCTTTTTGTTTAAGTTCACCCGTTAATAATATTCTTAGAGACATTATCTAATCTAAGGGGTTGTTTGTATGGAAACAGGTTGGTCTGGCTAGGTGAGTTGGGATGGGGATAGGTTTTCAAAGACTACGTTACAGCTAAAAATAGATCATTATTTTGTGAACTGTTCATGCGATGTTTTTAGCAGTCGATGGGGAAAATCAATTTTAAACTACCATAATTATTTTGATATATTTTTATAGTATAAATTTTACTTTTTACGTCTTTTTACGTCTTTTCAGTCCAGTTTTCTTCAGGTCTTTTTAATCAAGATCAATGAGCGAGTGAGAATGATGACTTATTTCTTAAAAGAAGTATCAACCTCTGAACCACCATAATACGCCTGGATCTTCTTCATACTCATTTATCTTTCCATACCAGGATTAAAGTTTTTATTTGCTTCCTTTAGAATGGTGATGTTTTGTACCATCAGCCTAAGAAGAAACAGAAAGGTATTTTTTGAACTTTCTTTGTTTAATTTTTCAAATCGTCCAATCCAAGGCCTCAATAATATCTTTTCATCCCAACAAGCTTGTTTTCATTCAATCATAAGCTCTATTCATGGTACTTCTAGAACTAATGACCTCAACGATCAGTATATTTTTCGTATATGTTTGTAATAGGTTATATTGCTTATATTGCGTAAATATCTTATATATCTAGAAGATTATCTTTTGATTTTTAGCATACTACCCATACCCTGCATACGGGACATACGATGACGTTTCCTTACCTGGGTCTACTGCTTCTTTATACAATACAGACACAGCGGACGGACAAGAAAATCGCCCGCCACACAACAATGCTCATCCTCAACACGAGCCACAAAGAATACCATCTAATCCAAGTCAACAGCAAGCTCAATCCTCACCTTATTTGTCGAGTAGTTGTCCGGTAGTTTCATCGAAATTAAAAGGTGTCCGAGACGCGCTTCACCAAGAGGGAAGAGTCCAAGAAGAGGATGGTCCTGAATTTAATTCATTAGGAAAAAGTCAAGCATCTAGAGACAGTTTTTACAACAAAGATGACTTTAAAGCTAAATTAATACCATCATTTAGTGCTAGTTCGACGTCTAGTGGGTCAAACACACAATCGTTGTTCGATGATTCGGTTGTCGGTGATCGAACGAAACCGATCGCTCCATCCTGGGTTCAACACGATCGTGATTCACCCGTGGATAAGAATAGGATACTTTCAGCGACACCACCAAAGAATATGGTCACTCGTCAGGTTTGAAACTCTTTCGTTTTTTATCCTGCTTAAAATTGGTTAATGATACATATAATCATTTTATATGTGAATATGTAATTCCGATTTAGAAAACGTAAAATGTAGAAGCAGCAAATTAATAGAACAGAAAAATGAAGTGACTGCTTATGTAGAAATTTTCGTCATCTTTCGTGACTTCATCAGCATATAGCTCAACAAAAAATGATTGTATATGTAGATATGTATTTCGAAAATTTTACAATACACATGATTGTTGACTTTTTATGATAATTCTCTCCACCAATGACAACCATGTGTTTTTTCAGAGGGGTCGAATTCTGTCTGAGATTTGACAGGGATCAGACTCGGGTGAATTCTTGCAATTTTGAGTAAAAGGTCCACACAACCTTTGCTGAGAGGCCACGCCTCTGTTAATCTTTTTTCTTAAAAATGAACATGAAACTGCCAAACGGCATTCAATTGTCTGAATCGCAGACCTCTATAGATGTATGTATGAGAAATAAGAAATCTTTTTCGCCAGAGGACAAGCAGAAGCCTAGACATTGAAGCGAATCGATGAAGTGAATCTTAATCTCAAACTATTTAATTGTCGTTTATCCTATTCGCTTTATAAAGTAGTTATTTATTTATCTTTAGAGCATAGTTAGTTGTAGTAATGAAGACTTGATTGGTTCGCTAATCGAACAATTATCTCTCATTTTTCAAGATTATTAGGGTGCCTAATGAAGCACTCTCTTATCATTTTTTGCACTCCCCTTTCTTTGTATTCGCAATCTCTGGCAATTATTACATAATTTATCCACTTGTTTTGTCATTTCCAAACGTAATCTTTGCTGCCTTGAGTTTGTGACACGTTTCTTTCAAAACAAAATACTAATTGATTGTTCTTTTGTTTCTATCGATCGATAATGACCACTCATTATGTAATTTGTACCCCGGATTTCTTCTGGTTTTCTTCTCCGTTATATACCACTGCGGACAGGAGGAAAGGAGAAATGAGGGTGTGCTTTTTGGACCTACCCCGGTGGGCTGTAGGTCCTATAAATTAACCTTTGTCCGTCCGTCCGTTAGTTACCAGCTTTTCTCGAGATTGGCTCATTAGTTTTTTCTGATTTTTTGCACAATGATGCAAAACGACAATGCTCAAAATGTGACGGAGCCCGATTTTCGAAAAAAAAATTTTTCCGGCCGAAAATGGCGGAAATATGCCGGAAAAACTGGTTTTTCGGCATTTTCTCGAGATTTCATCATTAGTTTTTTCTGATTTTTTGCTCAAAGATGCGTATTAACAATGCCCAAAACATGGCCTAGTCCAATTCTTGAGAAAAAATTTTTTCCGGCCGAAAATGCCAGAAATATGCCGGAAATCGCCGTTTTTCTGGATTTTCATTGGATTTTTTCCATATAATTGATTGTTTTTTTCATTCAAAAACATTATTATTAGCAATGCCCACCATCAAGCATGTTTCAATTTTCAATAAAATTGATTTTTGAAGCCGGAACTTTCTAAAAATCGCCGGAACAGCCCATTTTCGCCGGAAAAACGGTATTTCTTGAATTTCTTGAGCTGTACTTTATATTTTTTCATGAAATTTTGCACACTGATGCAAAATGTCGATACCTAAATTGTGACGGAGCCCGATTTTCGAAAAAAAATCAATTCCGGCCGAAAATGGCGGAAATATGCCGGAAAAACTGGTTTTTCGGCATTTTCTCGAGATTTCATCATTAGTTTTTTCAGATTTTTTGCTCAAAGATGCAAATTAACAATGCCCAAAACATGGTCTAGTCCGATTCTTGAGAAAAAATATATTCCGGCCGAAAATGCCGGAAATATGCCGGAAATCGCCGTTTTTCTGGATTTTCATTGGACTTTTTCCATATAATTGGTTATTTTTTCATTCAAAAACATTATCAATAGCAATGCCCACCATCAAGCATGTTTCAATTTTTAATAAAATTGATTTTTGAAGCCGGGTTTTCTAAAAATCGCCGGAACAGCCGATTTTCGCCGGAAAACCCGTATTTCTTGAATTTCTTGAGCTGTACTTTTATATTTTTTAATGAAATTTTGCACACTGATGCAAAATGTCAATACCTAAATTGTGACGGAGCCCGATTTTCGAAAAAAATTCAATTCCTGCTGAAAATGCCGGAAATATGCCGGAAAAACTGGTTTTTGGCATTTTCTCGACATTTTATCATAAGTTTTTTTCTGACTTTTGTTCAAAGATGTGTATTAACAATGCCCAAAACATAGCCGAGTCCGATTTTTGAGAAAAATTTTTTTCCGGCGGAAAATGCCTGAAATATGCTGGAAATCGCCGTTTTTCTAGATTTTCAATGGACTTTTTCCTTATAATTGGTTGTTTTTTCATTCAAAAACATTATTAATAGCAATGCCCACCATCAAGCATGTTTCAATTTTCAATAAAATTGATTTTTGAAGCCGGAACTATTTTAAAAGTCGCCGGAACAACCTATTTTCGCCGGAAAGACAGTATTTTTTGAATTTCTCGAGCTGTACTTTATATTTTTTTATGAAATTTTGCACACTGATGCAATATGACAATATCTAAAATGTGACGGAGCCCGATTTTCGAAAAAAAAAAGTTTTCCGGCCGAAAATGCCGGAAATATGTCGGAAAAATCGGTTTTTTGATATTTTCTCGAATTTTCATTTCTAGTTTTTTCTGATTTTTTTGCAGAAAGATGCGTGTTCGCAATGCTCATAACATGGCCGAGTTCGATTTTTGAGAAAAAAATTTTTCCGGTTGAAAATGCCGGAAATCACCGTTTAGTTTACTTATATTTCTATGCTTTTCACACAAAAACATTATTCATAACAATGCTCACCATCAAGCATGATTCAATTGTCAATAAAACTGATTTTTGAGACCAGAACTTCCTATTTATTATTTCCCTACAACCCTTCCCTCTCCCACCATCAACAATCAATGATGAATTTATTGTGTTGTGTGTTTTCGCTAAACGCTATATTTTCTGACTGATTTTTTTCATTTTTCTTTTCGCATTGCTATCTAACTTTAATCATCAGGTAAGGTAGGTCCATTCAGCATATTGCTTGTTTTTTTCTTTTTTTTTTCATTGTTGTTGATACAACAAAACAAAAAGAACGAATCAAAAAATCTTTTAAAGCTCTTTTAATTCCAAAAAATCATTTTTCAATATTTCAAAAAATAACATTGTATCTTGCGGAGGGGGTGTCATGTGCTCACGAGCTCAAAATTGATGCACCCTAAAACACCCGCAATATTGACCATAAGAGAGGGCCTATGTCATTCTTCTTCTTATCTGATTTCATCCCTGTCTCAATAAATTTTCAAGCAGCTCAATAAATAGTCCACCAATGCACACTAAGCTAGTATTGAAAGCTATTTGTTCTGGGGATGTTATAATCAATTTAGGCTTTAGGTTGAATGTCCACCAGCTTTTTTTATTTGCCAACATGCAAACTGCTAAAGGGCCTCGTTTTATTGTTGTGATTGCATTTGCTATTAATCGTTGTCGATTCAAACTTGTTTAAAAGCAATCATCAGAAAATTTGATTTTGAAGAGCTTTTGTCTTCCAATCAAGCTACTCAACGAGCTCGCTAGATTACCTGAAAATTATACACCTTATCTTTTCGTTCTCTTCTGTAGGATTTTGATGATTATTTAGCTGATTGTGTAATGAAATTACCTGAAGATCAACGTAATGGATTGTTTCTTATACGAAATTCAACGACAGTTTCTAGCTGCAAGGTTTGTAGATTATTGGAACCCCAAGAGAAATCAAATTGTGTCTTTTAAACCACCGCCCACCACCGTTACAACCCTCCAATATTTTCTGGTATTAGGTAAAACGATAAGAGACCTAATAAAGAAAGAAGCTTTAGCATACTATGACTTATGGTATAGTTAATGAACTTTTGCACTTAACGTACTGCTTCGCAAATACAATAAGATTTTACGCACACAGTAGATTTGTTTACTTGGGTAATTAAGAGAAGAGTTCAGCTAATTAAATGAGATACTTATCTTGCCATAGAAATGCAGGTTAAACACCACTTATATTGAATTAAGCGAATTTTAATCGCTCTTCGGTTTTGAAGTAATTAAGAATTAATATGTGCTTCACTTTCTTTGATTTTGCCGCTATTACAGGTAAATTAAAGTGGAACTTAGTTTAATTTTTCTCGGTCGCTGCTGGTTAAAATTAAATATTTTTCTAGTTGAGCTTAAAAGCTGACTGGTAAGAATTGCATCTCAAACTTCATTCATGGTTTTGCTTTTCCATATCGGAAATAATTCTTGAGAAAAGTATCAATTTGAACAATTTCCAAAACTTATCTGCCAACCAACTCATAGTAGCTGACACATTAATGCCTAGGATTTTTGGTATTTGCTTTATGACGCGAATGTCTACTACTGAAACGGTTGCATGTTACCAACCAGAGCATCTAAGAGTGTACTTTATACTCTTCTTTTTTTCCAGACATATCTAATCACATGTTAAGTACGTTATATTTCATGCGCCATCTTTAAGAACTTTATTTATTTGTTTTAAGAAATTTGACCAAAAACTTTTCCCCATAAATTGTCAAGGTCTTTTTCTGCAATGATTTTCCATAAAGAATAATATTTGTAAAAATTGAGCCTCGTACAGGTTGTAGGTTCAAACTTTTGAACCAGAGCAAACATTCCATAAGCGGCCGTAGCTTGAAGGTAGAGCATCCAGCTACGTTGACCGTGGCCGGATCATACCTAAGACTTCGCAAAAAAATGGTACTTGATGTTTCTCTGCTTGATGCTAAGCAAATAAGAGAACGATCAAGGGTAAGTTGAGCAATCCAGGAGAAAGAGTGGCGCCCTCCCCTACTTTTTAGGGTAGACAACTATTGAAAGGGGAGCTTAAAGGTTGCCTCCGACTGCTCTCGCAGGCTTACTGCTTAAACATTCCATCCCCTAAATCTTTTTCCCTAAATTCGGTTTTTGCAGGTGCTGACACTGTATTCGAAATCGTTAGAGAACAATGCATCTTTGTATTATTTCAAGGTAAATATTATTATTTTGTCTGTTCATTTCATCATCTCATACAAAATTCAAGCTTAGGCTACACTTTTATGTTTTTCAGACGGTTGAAATACAATCGTTGCATTCTCCCGGGTATTATCGTGGTATAGTCACCTTGTGCAATTACGCAAACAGAAAAAAGGTTCCATGATTAAAAACTTGCAAGTATTTATAACATTCTTTTATTGCATTCTAGATTGAATAAAGAAAAAATTGACTGGTTAGAATCAAAATTCCCAATCTTTTACGCCTTCTTGCAACACATTGTAAATTGCACTGCAACCGCCTGAAAAATTTATCGGTGTAGCCTTACAGTTGACTTCCTAGGGGGATTAGATAAATTATGTTTTGAATTATATGATATAATAACAAAACGTTAATACCTTTCAAGTATTGGACTAGCTGACCCTAAATAGTATTAAAATCTTAACCTCCCCTCTCTCATAATATCAAAACAACACACGCAATCGTTCGTGGTGTCACGTGTAAGAAAGGTCGGAAGGGAAATTTGATTTGTCAGATTTATTGCAGCACCTAAAGTTCTCTCTCGCCAGGTTTTGTTTAGGTCAAGTTTTTAAGAACCGTTAAATGTCACAGTTTTCAAAACTGTTAGGAAAGAGAAAAAGGATTTGTAATCAACTTGATGACAAGTTGAAATGATATAGGTTTTATTGCAGACTATCATTATTCACACTGTTGTTGTAATGTTAAGAAGGCGTTGACCTCTTCTTTTTTGAAGTCAAAGTTCTCTTTAATCTTCAGTTAGATAAAGTCAGGTCATCCCTTTCAAGCTTTGAACCTTTTAGTCTAATTTTTCCTCCTTGATGTATTGTCACTACACGGGCACTTTTTTTATCATGGAGGTATTAGTTAATAAATTAAGATTTTTCACTGTATCTCTGTACTTTCATAAAAACGACAGGCGTGGTCCATTAACATAAGATATTACTCAACGAAAAATAACATAATAGATAAAGGTCGACGAAGTTTTAAAACACATTTTATGAAATTGTACCAAAGTTTATGTATAAATTAGCGACGAGTTTTATAATATCTTATCAGCGATTATGAATTTAAACGCTTAGCAAAACTCTTGTGATAGCTTTTGTAATATTCCCATGACGCGATAACTAACCCCTTTGACCATTCAAGTAAACTTGAGATGTATCCCAATTCAAAAACCAGATTATTCTCACATTTTTTTTTAAATGATTACTTTTCCAAAAAGTTGAAATCGAAATCACGTGAGAGAAGGGAGAGATCTGGAAATCGATTTGACCTATGTCAATTGATATTTTTATCGGTAATAGATTAACATCATCAAGACCTCACTTTTATTTTTTTTAAGTAGCGTGTGAAATATTTCAACATCCAAGAAGTAATTGAGAAATTACAAACTTGATTTTATTAAAGGAAGGATTGTTTTACAGAACCATGAAAAAGAATTTGACAGGACAGTTATCCCCTACCGGACGATTGTCCCCCGAATGATTATCTTCCTAAAAAGAAAATCTTCAATTTTTCAATATTTTACCATGAGTCAATTTTTTCTTCAAGAAAAACTCAATTACTAAACATGACATTTTACAAAGGAACTACGTTTGGTTTGGTAGTATGGCCTTTTGAGTACTTAGTACAGGGTAATCGTCCGGGGCTACGCAAAATTATACATACACGTTTTTTTATAAGAACAAACTATATAAGAACATAAGGCTTCGATGGCAAAAATGTTAAAAGCAAGTTAAGAACTTTTTAAGGCCATGCGGACTCAAAAACAACCAATTTCTTAGGAAAATGGACAAAAATACTCAAAAAATGGCGAAAATAAGAACATGTTAAGAACATTTTTAGGCTTGAAATACAAAAAGTTAAGAACATCCAAAGGCTTCAAAATTTTTGGATGTTCTTATAAAAGAACATGTAGATGATACCCAGGGCGGGGGGGGGGGTCTTTACCAATAGTCACTAAAGTGAATATTTTCAAGGCAAGTGACGGGCTATTCTATTCACGAAATGCAAAAAGGTCTGTCCAGAATAATTTCATTTATGACAGATGCATGATGGTTGTTGTCTGTGCTTTTTTTACATTGGAAATTTATGACGTTCTCTCCTTATCTCTTATGTAACCTCTTACATAGTAATTTTGTATAAGAATTTCCTTTCATAAGTTTCAAGGTTGAAGTTTTCAACTCGAGGCTGATATTTTAAAGTTCATCTTTATCCCCGATTCCTAAAAACCGACATTTGGATTTTTTTTATGGACTTTCTTCAAGATTTTAATATTACTACAAAAATTAGGTGAATCACCAAAAGGGGAATTCATGTATTCTTATAATAAAATTATCAAGCCTTACGTAAGAGCCATTTGTATTCATTTTCCATCAAAAGTGCTACCTTCTGTAGCATTTATATAGTAACAACGGATAAATCTTCATAATTAAAAGATATTTTTCATATAAGATTAATTGATAATTAATCCCTCATATGATAACTACATAGAATTCTTTTGGCGGCGTCCAGAAGGAAATCAGCTTGTTTCCTTAGTACCGGCTTTGCTTCAGGTATTTTTGTCTAAATATGGTAAAGGTATTAGTCATCTTTGTTTTGATGTGATAATAATAGTGAAGAAAATGAATGACGAATGTCAAAGAATGCCTGATGTTTGTTTCCTGATATTATGACGGGAGAGAATTTCATTTGTTGATTTTTTAATAAGCACGACAACATGTTTTCTCTAGTGTGATGAAAAATATGTATCAATTTCTTATAAAATAAACAATTTGTTTGGGTAATTTGTCGAATAATACCTTATGTACTTTTTCTTTGGCTATTTGATTCCAGATGCCTTTTTCTGACCTTTTGAAAGCCTCCTCATAGGAGCAAAGGTTTTCATTAATAGTTTTATTGGAAATAAAATTGGGTGTTCTTTCTTATCCCTTTCTCCTCCATCTTGATTTGTTTAATTAAAGAGGTGGTATGATATGAGTTAATATGGATAACGATCTCGGAATAACTATAATCAACAATTTGCTTCAGTTGGTCTTTTTAATGAGGTCCATCTATCTGCAAGTTATATATTATGCATAGCTCGCTCTAGTTTTTCAACCTTGGTCTCTGTGAAGAAAGGATTCTCTGTTGTTGTTTTTTCAAAGGAAAATCTGTATTTCTGAAAGAAAAATCTTTGTATTTTCAAAGGAAAAAACCTCTGCATTTTAAAGGAAAAACCTTTGTATTTTTGAAACAAAAATCTTTGTACTTTAAAGAAAAAACCTTTGATTTGTATTTTTCAAAGAAAAATCACTGTATTTTAAAAGGAAAAACCTTTGATTTTTATTTTAAAGGGAAAATCACTGTATTTTAAAAGGAAAAACCTTTGATTTGTATTTTAAAGGGAAAAACCTCTGTATTACTTTCAAGGAAATCTCCTTGTATTTGCAAAGGAAAGAAGCTTTGGAGGAGAATCCTCTAAATACCCAATTCTTGTTTTTCAAGCTAAAGGCATCACTCACAACTGATATTGTACAACTTACTTTAAATTCAATAGGCGTTCAATGCTATAATTGGTAAAACAGTATCATACTAATATAAGAAATAAACAACTTGGCCATAATTTCTCTGTTAATTTCATATTATTACAACGGATAAATGAGCTGGTTTTTGAGTTGAAAACATGCTCTTGGCCATCTTCACTAAAATATTGGGATATTTTTCTATTTTTTTCACAGATCTATTTGAAAGATGATGGGCGATGTGTGTTGGAAGGGACCGAATCCGCATTTGCGTCAATCAATTCCTTAATTGATCATTACAGGTAAACCAGTAAATTCATTATACCTTTGTTTTTGCTGATTAATCACTTTATCATAGATTGTTGGCTTCGATTGTCATCAATTAACGAAAGCTGTTAGTCAGGAATTTTCATAACTTTAAAAGGTGTCGTTATTATTATTGGCATTCTGCGATTGATTAGGAACGCAGATTTCATTGACCATAACAAATTTCCTTGTAACCAAAATGTAATTTTGTGTAATTACCAAGAATCAAATCCCAAAACTCAGCGAAAAGAATTTAAAATCTAGCTTCTGTTATTCCACGCGCTTCCTATCCCTATATTCTTAATTAGTTTAATCCAAACTAAGCTATATTAAAGCCAAGCTAAGTAAATGTTTTCTTAGACCAACAAAATCAGGAGGTCGTACGGATTAGTGTTAGAATCCTCCTTGATTTTAGCAAAAATTGTCCCACAATTCCTAATACATAACTCGAACCTGCAAGGGGAAGACAAATTTGTTCGAGGAAATTTCGAGTTATGGAATAACGTTAATAAGGCATTGTTAACTGAAAGAACGGGAAAACTTGTTCGAGTTAAAAATTCATGCGAGTTATAGAGGTTCGTGTTAACCCTTTAACTGCCGTGGCATTTTTTTACACCCTCGACCTATTTGCCCATGTCGAGCGATTTTCACTTCATTTTCTGAATAATATATGAAGTATCAGCCAAGGACTATAATTTTGAGTTGAACATTGTAGAATAGTTATTTTTCAACATAGAAAAGTTTTTAACTATTCATTTTTTTCATTTCTCAAACCATCAGATGGAAAAATCTTGTAAAAAATTATAAATTTCAGGCAAATAGGTCGAAATTTCGCATGTCGGCAAATCCCGACAATGACAAGGAAATCAAAAATGCTCATGTCGGCATATGCCGACAACGGCACGAAAAGGGTTAAAGAGACTACTGTAATTTCAGCACCGTTCTCTTAGGCATTTTATTTCTTCACTTTCTATACGTTTTTTTTATAAGAACATCCTAAATATTTGAAGCCTTTGAGTTTTAAGCCTTAAAGAATTCTTAACATGTTCTTATTTTCGCCATTTTTTGAGTATTTTTGTCCATTTTCCTAAGAAATTGGGTGTTTTAGAGTCTGTAAAGTCTTAAAATGTTCAGACATTGTTGACATTTTGGCCATCGAAGCTTTATGTTCTTATATAGTTTGTTCTTATGAAAAACGTCTAAAAGACTGATCAATGCGCTGGTCCTTTAACTGCTGGCACTAGGATTGAAACGGCCTAAGATTTTTTCATCACTGTTCTTAATTTACATTTTTTCACTTTTTGTTTTGCAGGGAGAATCGGACGATATTACCATGCCTTCTCACTGAATGCCTTGGCAAAAATTTCTAATGCAGATGTTGGTGTGGAGTCAATGATGTCCAAGAAAAGCGCTCCTTCAAATTATCCCTCACCCTTGCCCGTCTCCAAAAAAGGTCTGGATCAGGTCTTATTTGCAAAGAATCTTAATCCGATGGCAAACGACACACACGAAAAAAGAAGGGAATGTTTTGAAAACTAATTCTAAAGTCAACACATGAAAGCTAAATGTTTGATATTTACATGGTGATTTCAAAAATCGAGACGGAACATACACGAGTTGAACGTAAGTCAAATATTAAACTTTGGGTTCATAACAAAAGATTTGTTGAAAGATGGTTAAAAACGATCTCGACTTTCGCTTTTTGTCGAGTTGTTAGTAAACACTTGTGTAGAAAAAGATGAACTTTTTACCGTTAATGATATGTGAAATTTCGCACAAAACACTGAAAATCCATCTCCCTATCCTCATCACCAATAGAAACACAGATTATTTTCAAATTCAACCGCCAAAAAAAAAATTATTAAAAAACATGTTTCTTTTGTTTAATTTCTTTTGTTGTGAAGAGTAGAGTAGCAGATTTATTTATTATAACTATTAGTAGATATTGATTATGAAGATAAATATTAATTTTCTAAATTATATTTCTTTGCTATGCCAAAAGGAAGATTAGGGCAACCTGTTATTTAGACTGCTATTACAGTAATCTTTAAATCAAAATGTTAAGATTAAGTGCAATCGAACTTTAAGAGGCCAATTCGAATCTTTATAAAAAATTTCATTAATCTTGCTAGCACGCTCAGTAATTTAGCACTTATTTACGAAAAAGGCTTGATCAGCGAGCTGTAATAATTATCAAAGCTAGCTGGTTTGATCTTATGGGGTTTGAAACCTAGATGTTTCAATGAAAACAGGGTGTTCCCTTTTTCTTTTTTTTCAAGTCAAGGAAATGGTGGTCAAAACAACTAATTTAGCTCTCAAGGACTATTCAAACCCTCTACCCCCTCTCACACCCAACAAGTCATCCTAAGTAGCGCCCTGTTGTTATGCATCTCAAGTCATTTTAAGCACTCTCAAAAAAGCTCTCTGACTTCTTTAGAACGCCAAGTAATAAAAATAGAGGTCTGTTGTTGTTACCGGTAACTTTTTTGATATCATGATTGGCTTGAGATAAGAGGTTGATAAAGTTGAAAATTATTCACTCACATTCACTCAGTATGAACTCAGTGTGAGTGAGTGCAAAATCTATTTACAAGATTTTAAGGTTGATAATCTCTTAAAGAGAGTCCGTCCACGGTTTCGAATTTTGATGAGCAGTGCGGTCTTTGTCTTTGTGGTCAAAACATGTTTTGATCACGTGTTTATTTGTGATCTTCTCGTGAGTGCAGTGATAGATAAAACGTTCATTGCGGTTTCCATTCGCTTTCAAGAAATTAAGTAAAGGGTTTTTACGCTGTCATTTTCATAAGTTCCAAACTAACACCAAAAGTGATACAACTTCTAAACCGAACTGTTTTGTATAAAAAGGTTAACCACCTCAAAAACATGAAAAATATTGACGCATAAGTTTATTTTTATCCCCTTTTTATCGGTTTTTGAGTCCGAAACATTAAGAATCGGTAAATCGGGGGTCTCAAAATGGATTTGGCTTTACTGCTAGGGGAGTGGCGGCTTTTCGGTAGCTAAAATGTCCTATTTATTGATTGTTTTTATGAAAATAAATTAGTAGGCTGTGTCCATAACCATAACCAATGCGTGGCCCAATCCGTAAAAAAGAGATATTGAGGTATTACTTACACGATTACCCTTGTATTGGACTTTGGACTCTTTTGGACACCGGAAAATGGCAAAAGGACCGTTAGATAAATTATATTTTTGTTCGTGTAAAATTAAATTACAAAAACTTGATTCCTTTTTATCGTGATAAAGTAGCTGTAAAAGAGAAATCGCGACTTTTTGATTGTTTCAGTTGACAAACAAAGACTAGATGTTTTTGATTGTCATTGCAAGGGGTCTTTCGTGTGTCCCTCTTCTCAACACTCTGTCGACTCGAATTCTTAATCGTCTTTAATGATAATCTGATTTAAGGAGATTTAAGTTTTTATGTTCAAACTGTCACCAAATAAAACACTAAGTGGACCTGTTTGTCTAAGCGACAAAATCTTTTTATAAACCGCCCTTTTTTATCCAGTAGAGCTCTCAACTGTTGTCATGACAGCGAACGTTTGTTGTATATGTGAGCTTCTCGTGAAAACCATTTCTTCACGAATTATCAAATTTACAAATTTACTTGTGATGATTATGAAAGAATTTAGATTTTGATCTTGTGCGAGTCAGCTCATCCTGACCAGAAAGTTTTTGTGTAGGAATTATCCAGCAAGATGGTGCAATGTTACAAAAAAGATCGTGAGGGTGGGGCAAGGGTAGCAATAGAGGAAAATATAACATCTTGGGATAAATAACTACTGTACCTTAAAATGCAGGAACCATCCTGTCATCTAGATAAATTCTTAAATGCGGAACTATTCTTCAAACAGAATTCATGACAAAAGTCGACATGATTTCTTTGTGGAAGAATTTTCTTTTTGTCAAATATCAATAGACTGCATATTTCCGTTAGAACGTATGATATATTGATTTTGCTCATGCCGTTTGAGGTTTCCGGTAACGCCAGCTCAATTTAAAGATGAAAAAAGTCTTAGGTGTTTGATACTTCATACCACGCTAAAAAGGTTTTACACTTATGCAGTCTTGCCTTATATGGGCACTAAATACCTATTTAGGCGGTGCATTGATTCATAGAAAATTGTTAATCAAAAACCCCCGTAATACAATCATTTTTGGCCGCTATTCTTTCGTGTATCTGACGTAACGCCGTCTATGTAGTCGATGCCAGTTTTACGACACGTCATTTGTTAAGAATCACGATTTCAAATTGGGAAGTCATGTCGAGATTGAAATATAAACATTGCAGCCCGTGAAATGAATGCCAAATTTAGATACATTGTTTAACATAGATTTTAATGTTAAGTGCCTTTGACGTAGGTAAGGGATAAAATTACTAAGCGAGCTAGCAAGAGTGATGAAATTTTATATAAAAATTAATGTATCTTAGATTATTGAAATACCAATGATATCTTTGACTCATTTTTATAGAATCTGTAGATTAATAAATTATTTTTTTAAGAAATTTCACTTTAGGTTAGATTTTTTTAGTTAAATGTATACTGTTTATAGGTCATTTTTTTGTTTTGATAATTTTCACCTATGTATTGACATTTTGATAGTTTATGTATTATGATGGCCAGCTCGGGTTGGTTTAAATGTTTCATGTCAACCGAGTTTGATCTTATATACTGTAATTCCAATAATATATTTTCAGAATATTACAAAAATAAAGTGATTTTGTGTTGAGATAAAATATATATATATACAGCAAACTTGAACTTTTTTTTTATTATCAATTCAAATTTTTTGTTTTGGTTTTTTGTTTTGAAGGAGGTTGGGTTTTTTTTGCGGTCGGTGACGTCAAAACTCTCTCTGTTATTTTCGAAAACTTCAATTACTGAGATGACAACAGGACGCTGCTGGTTTTTGACCTGCCTTTTTTGATCAAGCCTAATTCAGAACTCTTATCTTGTCAATTCTTGAACTTCTAACAAAAACACAAATTTATAGGTGTTAAAAAGGTGTTCTTTGTCTAAAAATAGTAATCGAAAATGAAACTAACTTTATTTGTAATGATCTTCTCCCAAACCTGTCCGGTTTTAAAGCTCACTACAGTAGTAGAGTGATTAAATCGTGTTTTTTGTCGGACACCCGTTAAGTTTTGGCTTATTTTGATGATGTAATACAAAAACAAAACAAAGTGTACTTTAGTTGCTAATGACAATTTGTAATATTAATTGAAACATTTAAGCAGTTAATGACCTATGCTATCAAAGTGATAATTATTCTGTTAACTTTCAGTAAGTAATTTGCGAATTAATTTTCGCAATCATTTTTTTCTGTCCGAACTTGTTTTGCTAGTACCATCTTTTGCGAAAACAAGCAAAAGGGAAGGTCCGGTATTGTTTTTAATTGCACTAGAAGTGCGAATATCAAAAAGGAGGCGAGGGCAATATAAAGCTTAGTTCAATTTCAAAGCAAACCTATTTGAATACGGATTTGAAAGATTAGAATGACCTCCGCCTTTCTGTTTATATTCGGTAGTGACGTTTTAACCACCAAGATATTATTATCTTACTTCAAAAGAACCAGAAGAAAAACAGATCAAACCAGGAATTCCCTTTTGGTTATTTCCCAACATCCTGTAAAGAAGACATCTCTTAGTTTTTTTGTTCAAGTGCACCTTATCCCAGAAAAAGTAAACAATAAACCAAATATACGCACTTCCCCGCCCCAATATCGGCATTAAACCGAACCCGCCCATAATATAATTGACATATTGATTTTGCGGGCTCTTGTCAGACAAACTGCAGGTCTAATTGCAAGATTCGATCAAAAAGAGACTAGTTTGCAGTGTTTGTAGCCATGTCGACTTTTTGATGAGATATCTTAATTGAATTTAAAGCATTTATAATTCCTTTAGCTTTTGGTTTCACGTTTCTTAGCACGAAAAGTATATTTCTATAGTTGGCTGGTAACTAACTTTGTTTTTATCCCATACATAATAATATCGTCACGTAGAAAAAAGGTATATATTCTTAGAAAGATTGTCTGAAGGGTAAACACCACAATGACTGTTCAATTGAATTTCATAACAACCGAAAAATGCTTAGTAATCTGTTATGATGGTGGTGATTCGAAAATGACTTTTTAAAAGGCAAAACCTGGCAGGAATATTTTTTCGCTGAAATTGCTACGCTGTAAAAATACAAAAACTTGTTTCAGATATGTGATATGGTGTAATATTATTGTTCTATATCTGTATTATTCTATAAATTTTTCAGACACACTGTAAAACGTTGACTATGAGCATACTCAAATTACAAAAGAAACATGTAAACAAAACAAATTCCCCCTCTGAACTTTATCCTGTGCGTTTGTGTCCGAAATACTATTGCAATTAAAAAAGTTTCGTAACGAGCTTATTACATAATTAAGAACAAGAAATGAAACGAACAAATATCACGATTATTACAAATAAGTTACAATGAGAAAAGCAGGAAACTCTGGCAAATCCTTCTAACTATCTGTTTCTCTTAAAAATGCTCAATTTAGATGTTTTTAGAGCATAATCTTTCACAGAAATTACCTTATGACAGATAACTGAGAGATATTTAAGTATTCTTTTATTCTGACAATACAAAACTTGATTCCTTCCAACTAATAAAACACTGTTGTTCGTAGCTTATTTCAATTAGGAAATCTAAGATTATTGTAGGTTGATTAGATACAGGATAAAAGCTTGTTTTCCCATTCTTTATCAAATACATTTCAACTTTATCTTATAAAACCTTTCAAAGAAATAGTTCAAATGGGAAAACATTGTTTAGCTTCTTAGCAACTGTGCACCTTAAGTAAGCTGAAAAAAATATGACTTTACATCGCTTTATCAGCTGA
Source organism: Clytia hemisphaerica (assembly GCF_902728285.1). Lineage (NCBI taxonomy): Eukaryota > Metazoa > Cnidaria > Hydrozoa > Leptothecata > Clytiidae > Clytia > Clytia hemisphaerica. The sequence goes on along the minus strand of NW_027103253.1, from coordinate 1,027,742 downwards.
TAGTTCTGAATCAACAAATATTAGGGAAACAAAATAAATAAACCAGTTTCAAAAGTTTATGTAATAGCGTTTTGAATATTTTTTCGTTTTTTAAAAAAGTTTTTATACCTTTTTACATTTTTTTTGTACATCTTTAAGAAAATTGCTTTTGAGGGCATATAGATATTATAATACATTCAAATATATCACATCAGAAATATTAATAATATGCAAAAGCAAAATATAGTTTTAGTAAGCTTTCAAAGGGGTAAGTACCCAATTTTTAGGTGTGATATATATAATAACAATAGCAATAATTTACAGTATAAACCTAAAAATAACAAAAACATTTTTTTTCTTCAAAAAATTCAACTATCCACATTAAAACTAAAAGAATGCTGTGTATAAAACACACAAAAGAAATTATAACATTTACAGAACTCCTTTTATCAAAAAGAATCTTAAATAATGATAATTGCTGGTTGCAAAATAAGCTTATGGAACATAAAACATTTATTGTATCCAGGCTGGTGACTCTAAAATGGTACTTTTAAAACTATAATAAATAAAATAATCGTGAAAAGAATTTAAAACTAAGGATCAAAAATTGTCCTATATGAATCAAATATTAACAATAAGGGCTTGATCATCTAACATTGTGATAGGAAACTAAATTCAACTTTAAAAAAAAAATGTCTGTGAATATTTACAAGCACAGAGCAAAATAAAAGGCAAAATCAAGAAGTTAAAAAAATACAACAGAAGAACAACAAAATTGATAAAATGTTAAAACAACATAAAAATAAAAGTTAATTTAAAAGCTAGACTGATAAAGTTTTCACAGGACTGGTCAACAACCCATTGAAACCATGACTAAGTTTTGATTCTAAACTACAACTATTCAATTTCCGTCGCTTGGATGGAGATGGTAGAGGTATATCGTCTAAACTGATTTGACGTAAACGAGGCCAATTCCTCATTGAAAAGACATTTCATAGATTCACTGTCAGATGGTTCATTAGAACTTAATAACTTGTCACTTTCTTGTTGAGGTATTTCATCTATCGGTGAAAGAAGTTGCCTTCTTGGTGTTAAAATCATTGGCGTTTTAAAAATTTCTTATTTCGTGGCGGTTTCAGCTTCTTTTGTTGGCCAAACAGAACTGTTTTTGATGACATCTCTACATTCTAAAACATCTTGGATTTGAATTTTTCCCATTTGGCAGATCTCCTCAATATAGCTAAACCATCTTGATGTTATTTTCTCTAGTGTGCAGCTCAATAATGCCAAGGCTTTGATTGAACCCTAAAAAAGAAAAAGAATACAGAATATTACCTCTGGCTTGTTGACTAATGACAAAGACAATATAAAAAGCTTTAATGTTGTATGATACCAACAGGGCACAAAAAGTTGTGCATTTTTAAACCTTTTTGGATAATTCAGAATTTTCAAAAATTACCTTGAAGTTTATCAAGCTGACATATGTGATACATTGAACCCCTTGTGCTGCAAGATTTCGATAGATACTGTAAGCCAAAGAATCGCTACCAAAGAGTGTTTTGAAGTACTTTCCACAAACCAAGCTGTAATACTAAAATTAGAAACGTTTTTAATGAGTTCTATGACGTAAACTTCAAGGGAGATGAAATTTTTTTGTCTCAATACAAGGATAAACAAATGAAGGGAAAAAATACACTCTGCGTCATTCATCCCAGGCGCAGGGCTTTTTTAACATATTTTTTAACAGAAGCACCCAAAAAAGCCGGTTTTTGACCTCTGTGTTTCTATTTTCAGTAACAGAGAGAGGTCAAATCCCGGCTTTTTTAGAGTGTTTCCGCTAGAAAAATGACTTACGCATATCAAGAATAATGTGGACTTACAATATCTAAGAAATTGCAAATTGTAACATGATTCATATTCCATTCAGTTTTTTCCAGTATGATTTTTTCCATTCGGGTTATGTCGTTGGTAGTAAATTTATGTCCGATCAATTCAACGAAAGTGGAGAGTTCTGGTACAAATTCATCCTCTTCCAAGAGCTTGCATGCAATGTAGTATGATGCATAAGCAGCACAATTCAAGTACTTTCCGTGTACCTTCACAAATCCTAAGAAATCATCTAGGATATGCACTGCCAATACAAAAGTCTCTGATTGAAACAAGCATTTTTGATTCAACTTCAACAAGCTTCTCAGAATTTCCTTCCATTCTTCAACATCTTGATATGGTCCTGAATATGGGGAAATATAAAAGTAAAATGAGAGTTTGATCTTGATAATAAAATGTAATGGGAGAAAGATTTGGTAATTTTTGAACCTAATCATGAAGCAAGGTAAGAAGAGTGGACTTACAAGCTTGAGCCAATCCAGCAGCTTCAGCTCTTTTTCTTCGGCTAATCTGATCTTTAGTAGCCTTTCAAGATGAGAAGGATCGCGACATAATTTATCCAACATATTGGTAACAACTATTAATCATAACTTGTAGGTTTTGGGGGGTTTCTGTACCCTTTGCCCCACAAAATTTAGTAACTTGTAATGAATATACGAAAAACTTTGTGTGCGCGCCCGAAGTTGCCAGATTTTCTACTGAAATTTTTTTTGTTGCTCAAAATTTTTTGTTTTGATGAAGTTTAGCAACACCCACCGACAGACTTACTAAGATAAAATGACTGCAAGAAAAGTAGATTTCGAACTTGGTGTGTGTGGTCACGAACGATGAGTTGTTATATTTTTCCATCGACCATCAGAATGCTTGAATGACTCGTACTCATTCCAGCGCACCCGCGCAAAATTCAAAGAGGACAAGACTTTTTATTTTTTACGCCCCATTGTGTGAAACTTCTAAATGATTTATTTGGGACAGATTTCTTCGATTTCTCTGATCCCAGGTGCGCGACTTAGACTTTATCATAGAAAATGATTTAGAAGCCTATTGTTTTCAGAAAATGCTTTAAAGCTGTCCGATGCTTTTCACCGTGTGTCGTGCGTGTCGGTCGTGTCGTCAATAATGTGAAAAACCCAGAAATGGAAAAACCTTTTTCCCGGTCGCGGGGGAATTTTCCACTCACCCCAGCCACCTTTTCACACAGACCCACCACCCGGTACCAATCGCGGTTTTAATTATCTCCGTTTGCGTCGTATCTACATAACCTGCAGGAGGGAGGGGGGGGGCTAATACCAAAACTAACTACTGCTTGCACGTTGCAGTGCAATTGTGTCTTAACAACAGTGCAACAGCCAAGAAGTGTAGAGCCTGTAGAGGACTAGAAGGATTTCCGCCGTTATTACTTAGCAACCTTCGAACCTTTTAAAGTTAGATTCCACCGACTTATTTTCCTCTTAGCTAGGTACGTAGAACTTGAGCCTATTTCTGCTATTACTAGGGTTTACCACCCTGAGTATCTATCAGAGGCCAAGTTTTCAAAGAGAAAATATTTATTCGAGCTGTGATACTCACGGTAATTAGAGTTACCTAATAGAGAAAAAGTACGGAGCAGCATGCACAGTTCGGAAAACGGACAACCGGCAAATAATTAATTCTTTTGGATGGCGTTGAAAAAGGGAGGGCGGAAGGTTTACTGCCACCCTCAGCGGAAAGTCTATAAATGAGCGCTCGCCGCGCTCGCGGCTGCACAAGCATGAGTGGATAAAACATGGTGAAACTGGTTTTATCAAGTGAAAGGTTGTGAATTATAGTTTGAACCTGTTTGAACTGAATAGCAATTCCCTATAAAATGCCTCGATATTCATTACAAGGTATCTATAAACCCTCGGTCTTACAGGACAAAAAATCATTTTGATGTTTTCCCTACCTCAAAATGTTCCTACCATTCCCGAGATGTAGTAGAAAGAAAAATGAAGCTGATTATAATAGCTATTACCTTTTATTGTCTAATATTCTTATTATTTTGAGTATGATTCAGTAAATAAACCATAATTTGGTTTGTCTATTTTGAAATACGTGATTTTTCTTTTGGTAGTTATTATTTCAGTATTTTTTTTATAACTATATTTTTTGCATGTGATCATTTTATTTTATAGCAGTAGTTTGGGAGAACGTGATGACTTACTTAGACAGGAACCCATCTGCATATTTTTTTTTAAATCTGATGAATACTATATATATATTTCGCCATCAGTATATAGAATAAGAAATCATAGCATGGATCTCCAGGCTTATGACTTACTCAGTTCAGCATATTGATGAATTACTTCTGGAAATTATATACAGTTAGTGGAAATACCTCCATTTAAAGCATGTTCAAAGTAACAATAACGACTTTCTTTTTATAACGGAAACCAAACAAGTGAGAACAAGAATTCATTAAAACTAAAAGTCAGCACTCCATGGTTGTGGCGTAGGTTTTGTAATCGATTTTAAAGTTTCTTCTTTCTACGTCATTTTTTAAACCTCATACAGTAGTAGGAGAACGTGTTATTGAATAAGAAATTTTATAACACTTCTTCATGACAGATTAAAAAGACAATTAGAAAACGAAAGTTTCTTTGGTTTTCATTTTCGCATTTTATGGGGAAGAATGAAATTTTCAGAAGATGCTTTATTGAATAGACCTTTTCGCCTTTCCATCCGCCATATTGAATTGTATGCAAAAATTATGGTGGCCGAATTGCCGTGGTGAAATTCCCTGAGAAAGTATGCAAAAAGAAAGTATTAATATAAAACTTACATGCATAATTGGCATTATATTAAAGTGTAATCTTGTAAAAGAAAGATTAAATTTGCTTCTTTTGAAAATTAGAAATAATCAAATTCGCCCATCTCTTAGAACAAGCACTTCAAAAAACCATAACATTAGACATAAACTCAAACTGAAAAATCACCCGCAAAGGTAAAAAATAATCCTTATTCGGCTGACGGTAAATTATTCTCCTGGGAATAGAACCGCCAAACGATCAAATCAAAACATTGATCTGAACCCGCTGAATGCGTGACGTCATAATTACTGCTTTCAGTTTGCGTGTTTTGAAAGTTGGTGTGTGTACTCCGTCTTTGTGGAATTTTTTAATGGCATGAAAACAGAATATGCTACCGTGAGAGGTCCTAAAGCCGACAGCCCAGCCTAATTCCGACCCCCCAAATAACTGTTATGAAAAAAAATTTTATGTTTACAAACATTCCCTCTCCAAGTTGAACGATAAACTATTGCTAGAACTCTCAAAACAAAACATCTAACAAGATAGCTGTAATGTCAAGATGTCAATTAATGTAATTAAAAAGTGTGAGCTGTAAAAATAATTACCTTTTATTCTGGATCAGTTGCTCATGTTTAAAACGATAACAGTTTTGTAATAAAAGTGACTTGTGCGGGAAAAATACGAAACAACTTGGACTGGTTTCCATCAAGAAACAAACAGACTAAATTGTAAAAATGGCGCGAAGTTGAAAAAAGGGCGGATGCGGTAGCACTAATTTGAATAACAAACATCGAATCAATGAGGCGGCAACTATCAACGCCCTCTTTACCACCTATAAGTCCGGATGTTTATTTACGGAAGGCCCGCAATCGGACAGCTCTTCATTTAAGTGTACTCTTTGACGACATATATTATCTTTACTAGAATAGGAGCAAGGTGTCATGTAATACATAATAATTGTAATATACGTCGTCTATTTGTATTCTTATCATGTAATATATAATATAATGTAATATACGTCGTCTATATGTATCCTTACACAAAGTCCTAGCCCCGGAATCAAGCCAAGTGCCAGTGTAAAGTAATAGAAACCAGGCTTGATTACGTAACGTTTCAAAATGAGCACGCTCGTACACAGCCTCTTTTATATTTTCGTGTGCTTTGGAAAATCAAAACATCTCGTTACTTTTAACGATGCTGTTACTACTGTTGTCATTTATGACGTTGTGCATATTGCAATAAAAAAATATGTTTTGTTATAAGAAGCAATCATTGTTATTTGGTTCAATTGGTTCAATGTATCAAATCTCTCAGTTTAGTTGACACTTTGGTATCTTCGTTGCGTCACAGCGAAAGGTTTGTTTTTATTTTAGTTTGTATCTTTGAAAGACCCCATCGGCTTTAGGCTGGGCTGTCGGCTTTAGGACCTCTCACGGTATGTCCTTAAAGAACAAATTTCTAAAAGGCTTTTGTTGTTCGGTAAATATTTCTTTTTGGATTAAGAAATTCCATCTTTTCTTGTTCTAATTATTATAAAATTTATTTATAAGATGCTTTGTTATCTTTTAATCTTTGTGTAAATTTGCATATGTTTTGCATATTTTCCAACTAAATCTAACCATGGCTTTTTCGTTCCTGTAATTTTGCATACAATTCAAGATGGCAGATGGAAAGGCGAAAAGGTCTATATGATTCCCATTTCCGTAAAATCGTGATTCCCCACGGTTGAGAAATGGTAGCTATGGATAATTCCTTTGTTGTTTTGTTATGTGTGACGTAAAGACACTTTGCAAATCGAAGTACTTTCACTAACTGATACCGTAACTTGGTCTAATGTCGACATCCCTCCTCTAAATTCGACACCTTTTTCTAGAGCTGAAAAATTAAAAAAAGGTCAAAATTATTTTATTTGCTTAGTGGTAAGGGAGGATAAATCTTTTTTCAATCACCGATTCTGACTTTTATATTATTGCTATCTCTAAAGAAGGGTGTCGAAATTAGAAGACGGATGTCGAGATTAGACCAACTTACGGTATACCATAAGTTCTGGTCTAATGTTGACCTCCCTCTTTCTAATTTTGACACCCTTCTCTAGAACAATAATAGGAACTGAGGAAGGTTGATCGATCAAATTTGCTGATTGAAACTAATTTTCTTTGATTAGCGAGCAATATATAGATGGATAAAAAATCTTTAGTCTATCAGTGATTCCAACCTTCTATTATTCCTTTCTGTATATATATAAAGAAGGGTGTCGAAATTAGAAGACAGATGTTGACATTAGACCAACTTACACTATGCTTCGCATTACACAGAGGTAAAACAAGAAGATTCAAACCAGACGGTAACTAAAGTCTATTTCAGGCAGTGTTTTTTTAGGTGTCCGGACAATTCCCACCTGGTGAATTCCCCCCAGTAAATTCCCCCCTGGTGAATTCCCCCCTGGAAAATTCCCACTCGGTGAATTCCCCCCGGTGAATTCCCACCCATATATTTTCATATGTGTTTTTAAATTTCGAAATCATGGACTGTAACCCGGGGGGTACTAGGGTTGGCGAATGAGAGGTATTTGCGGACCGAAAACCGAAAACCAACCCTTAGAGAGACTTTATTACAATTTTTTCTCTGGAAATCAAAATATTTCCTAAAAATCCTAAATTTTCCGACCCTTAGAGAGACTAATTTAAAACTTTCAATCGAAACAAACCTCCAATTTTAGGGTCAAGGATTTTTACATGATAGTCTACAAAGTTTTAAGAATCACAACGCCCATTTTTTTGATTCTGAGAAAAGAGCTGAAAGACTTTTACATGATAGTCGTCTACACAGATTTTTATAAGATAAATAGTAAAATCACTTATTTCAAATTACATGATTTTTTAGTTCACCAGGTGGGAATTCACCGGGTGGGAATTTTCCGGGGGGGGGGGTATTCACCAGGGGGAATTTACTGGGGGAATTCACCAGGGGGGAATTGTCCGGGAATTGTTTTTTGAAACCCCAATAACTTTTAAATAGAATTTGAATTACGTACCCATTTTGTGCTCGTTGAAAAGACAAACAGGAGTGGAATATTATCATAAAGAAAAAACTCAAAAAAGATCAGAAATTGAAGATTGAAAATCAAGAAGAAGAAAATCAACTTCTTCAATAATTGTGCTGTAGTTAGCATTTTTGCACAAGTGATTCTTTGATCTTAGAACATCATTAATGTGAAAAGATTTTTAAAAAGTATATATTTATTCCATCAAAACAAAAGATATAGTCCAAAGTTTATCAATGATCGACTTCAAAAATCATCAAAAAGCAACCAAAAAGCCCTTTTTTAAGTCAACCAGGGCAAAGTTTTAAGCTGTATTTTTTGATTGAATGAATATTTTAAATGAATCTTTTTTCGCATTATGACGTTCTAAGATTGAAGAGTTTTTTATACAAAAATGAAGATTATAGCATTATTCTACAATTTTTTTCTTTTTTGATAATATTCTACTTTGGATTATCTTTTTAAAACAATCACAACACTGCTAACTACAGTAATTCAAATTCTATCGAAAGTTATTGAGGTTTGAAAACACACTGTCAGCTAATTTGAAATAGACTTTAATCGCACGTTCAATTGTGATCTAAGTAATCAATAATGATATTGATAATAATCAAAGGTGGTCAGTGACCATTATCAGTGATCGAATACTGACTTGACTCAATTGTTTTCGATTTGTTTGATCATTTCTCAACTTCAGTTGAGCTAGAATCTGAGAATGTCTGTCTGTGTGTATGTATATATGTTTTCATTTTTTAAAAATTTTGATTTTTGGGGCCTGGGGACAAGTTTTTTGCCAAAACAAGGCTAAAACTTTGGAGCATCCTACAGGCCTCAAAAATGGTCGGATTTGGCTTAAATTTGGCACACTTGTTCCTTGGCTTGGGTGAATATCTGGGGGTCTACAATTTGAAGCCACTGAAGTTGAGCCCAGTGCGTTGTGCACGTTCGACTATTCAATTACTTTCGATCATATTAAATACCTTCGATTGAATCAAATACCTTTGATTTTATCAAATATGTTTCCTGTAGCAGCGCGTCGGAACAATCTGAAACCGAGTTTATCTCACTCAATTAAAACATGTGATTAACGTGAGAATGCGCGATATGAGTTACTTGAGGAAACCCAGGGCAAACTCACACAAAATTGTGGGGAAGTTAGGGGGTCAATTTTATGGATGGCTTATGGTTTTAGGTCAATGTTTTTGGTTTTTCTTAAAGATATATGATTATAGAAGTTATTGAAAGTAATCAATATGTATTAAACCAGATTAAACCAATCGAACATTTATCAAATCTTCAAAAGGTTGTTAAGAAAGTGATTGAATACTCACAAGTTTTTTGAAATTTTGGTACTCAAAATTCAATTGTTAATTGATAAGTGGTCGTTTGATTGTTTCGATAATAGAATTTATTGATTAGTACCGTCTGGTTCAAAACTTTGTCCCGTGCTAATGTGCATTTTTAGAAAAAAATGTAGGAAAGCAAAAGATAATGCGACTCTGAATGTTTTTTCTCTGTGCAACCAAGTCAGATTGTCACATTCCGCACATCCCTTTAGAGCAGAGCATGATACATGCAGAATGAATGATCTGTTATGAGAATAAGGTAATGTATGAATCTATAAAAATAAATTTATTAAAAATGAAAATAGTAGGAAGGTTTTTCTTTGGACTCAGTTCAGCTAATTCCAATTCTTTTTAGATCAAGACAAAACACACGAAACACTACACATTACACAACTATTGGAATAAATATAAGAAGTAAAAAAATAAATAATGTTTGGGTCAAAAACCCCTTTTGGAAGTGGTGGATTTGGGTCTACAAATAGTGCATTTGGATCACAATCATCCACACCATTTGGTGGTTCTACCTCTGGAGGTAAGTGAAAGTTAGCTTCTAGTTGGTTGTAATATGTCAATTCAACACCTTTTACGAAACAAACATTTTTGTTCGCTCATGTCCATATTTTAGCATTATCAAAAACTTTTTTTTTTAATTTTTCTCAGGACTTTTTGGTAGCAGTACAACGCCACAGGCTGGTTCCTTTGGCACACCTAGTTTTGGTTCAACAACTCCTGCTGCAGGGGGTTTATTTGGAGGTACTTCATCTGGAGGAACTAGCCTTTTTGGAAATAAGACAACTCAATCATCTGGTAAGAAATTGAATATAACTATAAATATTTTTTAAGATAACTTTTTTAAGCTTAGGTTTTTAGAATAGAGAAAAGGATTGAAATTACATTTAACATCTTCAATATCACATATAATGATTATGTAATCAGTGAAAATTTCAAGCACTGGTTCTAAAAAATTTTGGCCACCTATATCAGTTACTCTGAAGGCCAAGACACAGAAGTCAAAAACAGCCAGGAATTTTTCTAAGCACTTTTGTCCGTATACGGGCCAAGATACGCAATGTAAGATTGAGTTTTTGAAAATCAATCCAAAATATAAAAGATATTTTCCAACAAAATCTACTAACAGACCAGACAAAAATCTCTAATTGTTATCTACATATTCAAAATATTTTTGGGAGCTTCATCCTCTGAGCACCATGCAAACCCCCAGCTTCATCAATATACAGCTTTGCTGAGAAAACTTAAATCTAATTTTATAAAAAAGGCCCCAGCTCAAAGTGCTTTGAAAAATTTCTGGCAGTCAGTGACTAAATGAAGTGCTTGAATTTTTACTGGGTTAAAGGGCTGGAACAAATCAGTTTTGTGGAAATTCACGCATTTTTCTTTTCAAGGCTTCGGCAGTGGTTTCGGTAATACAGGGACATCAACATCTGGAGGCCTTTTTGGTGGAAACAACAGCAGTCTCTTTCAAACCCCAAAAACAAACAATGTATTTGGACAAACACAACAAAAATCTGGATTTGGTGGTAAGAGTTCATTTACCTAGTTGAGTTCATGAAATATAAATACCAAGTCTTTTTACTAATCCTTTGTATAGTTAAGATAATCTTTGGCATTTTGATAAGGAATATTATGAAGAAAATTTAAAATAAAACTTGTAATGGAGGCACTATTAAAAAAGTTTGAATTGGGTCATGAAATTATAACTCATTTTTAAGGCTTTGGTACATCATCAAGTGGAAATGCGTTTGGTACAACATCAGCATTTGGCACTACAAGTACAAGTACCACTGGTGGCAGTCTTTTTGGTGGCGGTGGAGGTGGGTCAGGTATAATGGTACTCTGATATTTCTAAATCTAGATAAAGTGGATTTTAAATATCCAGATATTTCTTGAGCATTGTATGTTGTGCAGAAATATCCAAACAGAAATATAAACAACAACCGGAAGGAACACAACAGGATCTCATGATGTGATGGTGTAAGTTTCTCAAAAGACCATTATCTTCTTACAAAAACTTGATTGAATGAATTCATTGTAATCTGACTCTTGTTCAATTTTTAGTATTTGGTCAATCAAATCAATCGGGGACAACAGTTAAATTTCAGGTATGTAACTTTATTTGATTTTTCTATTATACAGCTTATCCTTTTCCTTGTAATTATGTTTTGTTTAAGCTGATATAAAGAATACGAAGAGTGGTACTTTTTCATTAACATTGCTCTTTTGATTCATTTAGCCTGTTGTGAGCACCGAACAAACACAAAAATCTGGAATTTCAATGCAAGTCAAAACTCACACTCAATGTATAACAGTTATGGATGCTTATAAGGATAAATCTATAGAGGTAAAGTTTTTTTCTAATCAATTAATTTAAATTTAGTCTGAGGCATCTTGAAGTTCGCTCTTTCCAAAGCTGATTATCTGAAGGTAGGAGGGGAAACCACCCTCTTTCTCCTAATTGCTATGCTTATCATTAGGGTGTAAACTGGATTTTGAATTTTAGAGTTTCAAAATTGTCACAATTTTTTATCAAAATTTATTATATTGTAAGACTTTTTGCGCAACTTTGAGGTCCATAAGTCAAAAATCCACTGTTTGCCCCAGGGGTATCTGATTCGCGGTAGTAGCAAAAAACAGCAAAAATGGCATTTTTTGTCCATTTTAAGACTATAAAAGGTCAGGAAATGGTCAAAATGGTTTCTAAATGGTGTCTTGTACTAATATTCAACACAAAAAGACAAAATAACCCCAGCGAGATCGCTCAATGTTTCAATTTCAGGCTAAAAAGGCCGATTTTCTCGGATTCTGGGTAGCAAAATGCATGAAAGCAGCATTTTTGAGGACCCACAACTTTTAAACTTTTTAAGGTACACACTTGAAATTTTCAGCAATGAAACACTTCAGAGAAAGCTCCAGGAAAAATCAAACTTGAGTTTTCAAATATTTCCTATAAATCCATAATGGCGCCCTAGAAATTGAGTTTTCATGCTAACTGCCAATATTTCAAGCTAAAACTTGGTTTTCTTGGGCTAAAATCTAAAAAATGATTTCAAATGGTGTTCTGAAATCTTTGAATCTTGGAAGTATTCTGAAAATACTCTGAGAGAACCAAAATGGTTCGGGTTAGAAATTTGCCAAAGTCTGCCATTATGGAATTGCATTTTCCACTAAAACGCAATATTTAGAGTTAAAGTCTGATTTTCTCAGGCTAAAATCTCAAAAATGGTTTCAGATAGGGTCCTGAAATCTTTTGGTGCTGAAAGTATTCTGGGAACACTCAAGGAAAATCATAGTGGTTCACAATGGTCATATACATGCCAAAGTCTGCCATTATGAATTTCATTTCTTTAGGAAGAACACTCAAGCTTATAGTCGCGCGGCTGAGGTCGAAAAAAGTGGCTAGAAAATGATTTTCGTGATACACCTCTTAGATTCCACTTTTTTCGATGGAAACTCTCGAATTAGTATATGTAGATTCCAAAATCAAAAAGTTTCCACGATATTATCGTGCAAGTAACGAGTAAATGGCGATTTTTTGCGTTTCCAGGCAAAATTGCAAGGCCTGGAAATTCATGATTTTTGGGGGGTCTTCAAATTAAAAAAAGACCTATATCACATGATAGAGCTCTTCAAACTGAGCAAAAAAGTGTATTACACCAAAGTCCCAACTTCTCTAGATCAAAAGTTATGGGCCTATTTGTGGTCAAAAAGGTGTTTAATTTTGCATAAATTAATGCAGATTGTGGGGAAATTCCCTGTTTTCCATCAGTTTTTTACCACAAATAGGCCCATAACTTTTGATCTAGAGAAGTTGGGACTTTGGTGTAATACACTTTTTTGCTCAGTTTGAAGAGCTCTATCATGTGGTATAGGTCTTTTTTTAATTTGAAGACCCCCCAAAAATCATGAATTTCCAGGCCTTGCAATTTTGCCTGGAAACGCAAAAAATCGCCAATTACTCGTTACTTGCACGATAATATCGTGGAAACTTTTTGATTTTGTAATCTACACATACTAATTCGCGAGTTTCCGTTGTTTTTTTTGGAATCTAAAATATGTATCACGAAATGAAACGTTTTTCGACCTCAGCCGCGCGACTATTACTCAAAACATTGTGTTTTTAGAATGAAATACAATTCCATAATGGCAGACTTTGGCAAATTTCTGACCAAAACCATTTTGGTTTTCCCATAGTATTTCCAGAATATTTTCAACACCAAAAGATTTCAGGACCCTATTTGAAACCACTTTTGAGATTTTAGCCTGAGAAAATTAGAGTTTAGCTCTAAATATTGCGTTTTAGTGGGAAATGCAATTCCATAATGGCGAACTTTGGCAAATTTCTAACCCGAACCATTTTGGTTCTCCCAGAGTATATCCAGAATACTATAAACACCAAAAGATTTCAGGACCCTATCTGAAACCATTTTTGAGATTCTAGCCTGAGAAAATTAGACTTTAACTCTAAAAATCGCATTTTAGTGGGAAATGCAATACAATAATGGCAGACTTAGGCAAATTTCTGACCCAAACCATTTTGATTCTCCCAGAGTATTTTCAGAATACTTCCAAGATTCAAAGATTTCAGAACACCATTTGAAATCATTTTTTAGATTTTAGCCCAAGAAAACCAAGTTTCAGCTTGAAATATTGGCAGTTAGCATGAAAACTCAATTTCTAGGGCGCCATTATGGATTTATAGGAAATATTTGAAAACTCAAGTTTGATTTTTCCTGGAGCTTTCTCTGAAGTGTTTCATTGCTGAAAATTTCAAGTGTGTACCTTAAAAAATTTAAAAGTTGTGGGTCCTCAAAAATGCTGCTTTCATGCATTTTGCTACCCAGAATCCGAGAAAACCGGCCTTTTTAGCCTGAAATTGAAACATTGAGTGATCTCGCTGGGGTTATTTTGTCTTTTTGTGTTGAATATTAGTACAAGACACCATTTAGAAACCATTTTGACCATTTCCTGGCCTTTTATAGTCTTAAAATGGACAAAAAATGCCATTTTTGCCGTTTTTTGCTACTACCGCGAATCAGATACCCCTGGGGCAAACAGTGGATTTTTGACGAATGGACCTAAAAATTGCGCAAGAAGTCTTACAATATGATAAATTTTGATAAAAAATTGTGACAATTTTGAAAATCCAAAAAAAGTATTTTTTCATGGTTCCAGTTTACACCCTATTATCATCATATTTATCCTTTTCTCTAATTTCTGAGTACTTAGTAGATTGAACCAATAGCTTTGCACATCATAGGGCACTCTTTTGGTTTTGTTTCTTTACACTGTGTAATTTTTATAGAATAATGATCAATAATATAATGTGTCATCACTAGCAATTTGAATATAAATGAAATATAACATTCTTTGAGTAGAACAAACAATACGAAACCTTCTACAGGTTGTTCCCACATTTAGAAACGTTATAATAGCACCAGAGAACCTTTATCTACTAGCTCAGGAGGCTTGAAAAACGTTCCTAAATGTTCTTTAAACATCCCCGTTTAGCATTGTTACAAGGTAAAGTAAATAACCTTTGGACACAGTTGGACACAAGGATTGTTTGTGAGGAATGTTCCAGGAATGCTATGTAACACATGTGACACAACTGTTTCATTTTCATTTGTACTTTAAATCACTTGTGATAACACATACATATATTATTAGTTCTGAATTGCCCATTCATTGATTTCTGACGTTACCTGATTCAAACTATCCTAATTTATATTTTCAGGAATTACGATTTGAAGATTATTCAGCTAATAGAAAAGGATCCAGTGGAACTACTGGAGGGTTTGGTAGCACAGCTGGTGGAACCGGGCTTTTCGGTAACACCTCGTCATCTGGTGGGACCTCTTTGTTTGGAACAAATAATACTGCCGCATCTAAACCAAGTGGATTTGGAGGTGAGATTTCCTGTTGCGTTTTTATAACACCTTTAAAAAGAGAAAAGTAATTTATAGAATTTATTGAATGGATTGATATGTTTGCATGGCTGTCTCTATATATAAAATTATAACGAAAAACAACCATATAAACCTCTCAATTCATTTATGTTATTGCGTTCTTATTATAATGAACCTTCAAACGAACAATTTATTAAAATAATTTTTTTTTGTAATATTTCAGGTTTTGGAAGTACAAGTACCTCTGGGGGTCTGTTTGGTGGGAATACTGGCACCAGTCTCTTTGGGGCTAAAACTACTAGTTCTTTGTTTGGATCAACAACAACAACAACTGCAAGTTCAGGGTTTGGTGGCTTTGGTACATCTACTGGTGGTAGTTTGTTTGGAAACACTGCTGCTCCATCATCTTCTGTATGTATTTTGACATATTATATACATGGATTAATTTGATAGAAGTTTTTCTTTTCTTTTTTTATTATAATATACTATGCTATCTGTTTCAAACTACCACCTTATGGTGCAGCGAAATTAATACAGCTGTTCTGACATCATCGATCTCAGAAATTATTTGGTGAAATTCTTTTTGAAAGTCATCTGACCGCAAAAAAACTTGCTTGGAGTTTAAGGAATTTTTTTTTAGTCAATATTCATTACATTTCCTTTTTTACTTCTTTTCACTGACCTGCACTGACATCAATATTTGGGTATTTAACCATAGATGTTTATCATAAATGCATGTTGTTTTCAGGGTTTTGGACTTGGTTCAACTACAACAACACAGCCATCACTTTTTGGCGGTGGAACAAGTGGCTTTGGAGCAACAACCTCATCATCTGGTGGTCTTTTTGGTGGTACTTCTACTTTTGGTCAAACAACGGTATAATGGGCTGTCCACTGTATTATCACCTTGTTACAAATTATAATTTTTGGGCACATCTAAGTTTAGTTGAACTTTAACAACCTTTTTTTCTACTGGATCGGAAAAAAACCTCATCTATTATGCAAAGGTCCCTATTTATAGGGATGTCCTTATAATATAGGTACCTTCTCATACTGATACTTGCACTCACTTTATGTATGTCAGTGAATTCATTTCAAAATATTTAGTAATTCTCAACTTCATTTTGATAATAATTAATACCCTTTTTTTTCTTTTCAGCAAAGTGGAGGTCTATTTGGATCAACTGCTAGCAAGCCAACGTTTGGGGGTTTTGGTGCCAGCTCAGGAACAGGATTTGGTACTGGGACAAATACATTCTCATTTGGTAATAATAACACCTCATCCTCTGGCGGCTTATTTGGAAACAATGCAAATAAATCGACTTTCAGTTTTGGTAGTGGAGGCACAACTGGATTTGGTGCAAATAATACATCAACTGGTTTCGGAGGTTTTGGTGCAACATCCTCTTCAGGTGGATTATTCGGAGGTACTTCTTCAGGTGGTCTGTTTGGTGGAAAATCTCTGGGTACAACGGGGACAACTGGAACCTCATTGTTTGGAGGTGCAGGTGGAGGTGAGATTTTCATTTATTATTACACAAGTGAATTATTAATTTTCAACCTGTACAGAACACTTGTCCTGAGAAGGCTTTTCTTGTATATTGTCTTGCATGAAAGGATCAGGGTGTTATTTTGATCTTGACCTTCACACAATGTTTGACTTAAATAATGATGTAGGTATCCATACAATACAAGGTGATTTCTTGATTATTTTTTCTCAATCAATACCTGTTTTTGTTTTAGGTCTATCTCTCGGTGGAAACACAGGGACTAACAATCTCCTTGGAGGTGTAGATCAAGGAACTCTGGCTGCATTGAAACAACAACAAATGATTCAACAACAATTGAAGGCCATTGCAAACACACCTTTTGGCGACTCTCCATTATTCAGAAATCTACCGGTAAGCTTGGCTCTCCTTTTGCCTCAATATTTGTTTAGAGATGATTGACAAGATTTTTAATCTTTGATTTTAGCTACGATTTTAACCCTATTGCTTCAGCAAAAATACATTTTTTTACGAATTTTATTGCATAATTTAATTTGCCTTTGGCTTTTGCCTGAATTCAATGCTTAAAAATAATGATATCACTTTTCTGTTTCCATTCATTTCTTGAATATTCTATTTTAGTACAGGTATAGGTATTGATTTTCTCATCTTATTATTTCGTTACTAGAACTCTACCAAAACAAAGACTCAAGCTTCAAACACTATAGTTCCACAAAGAGATATGAGCAATACCTCACAATATAAAGTAAGTTTTATAATGTTGATCAACTTGATAGATCAAATACATAAATTAACTTTCGTATAGCTTCCCGCTTTCCAAAGCTTCTGGGTATTCCCTCTCTCTGTTTGGCTAATGATTTAGAATAATGACCTCTAAAACTACTGTCTTTTGTTCTTATGAATTTTCGAACAATACTGTACAATTACCTCACACTTGCCTAACTTTCAGGTTCTTTCACGTCCTGCAGCGCGAATCAAACCAAGACCTATTTCATCACCATCACTTGGGAAGGTAAAATGCTTTATTTTTTACAATCATTTTAACGGCATGAGATTCTAAGCTTAATTTTACTCTTCAGGTTTTTCTTTAAATTACATCATGTCCATGATTCCATATCAGAGCAAGGTGAATCATATTGTGGAGAAGTTTTCAATATAAGTAAAAATAGTTCTATTTAAAACATATAAAACAATGTTAAAATCCACGACCCAGAGTTTTTCTGAAATCCAATTTTAAATAGTTTTGTGTTTGTTAATTTTTCAGTCTCGCCTTTTCGATGGTTTGGAAGAAGATGGTGATTTCAGTCCGCACCCTGTTAACCGAAGACAAAGTGTGAAAAAACTCGTCATTAAGGATAAAGGACATCAGGTAAGAAATTACTAGGTACTTTATACATGTGATTCAGATAAAAAGAGCCTTAACTATGACTATTCTTTTTAGCTTAGGATTTGATATTCTTAGGTTGTACATAATTATTGTAAAATTCGATGCTATCGTTAAATTATACCTTCTTATTTTCAGGAGCTGGATTCTGCCTACGAAAGTCAATTGAAATTCCGTTCATTCGTCGATGATGACAGTGAACTGATAGCTCCTTCCCCGCAAGTTGTGAAGACGAAAAATAACGAAAGCACCGACTTTATGGAAAGCCCTGTCAAGCACACGGGTCCTGTATTTGAAAGTACTATTTCTGAACTGAACTCAAAAGATAATACGGTTACCCCAATAATGAAGAAAACCAAAGACTATATATTGACGCCATTGTCTGAATCAATGAATGATACTATTGGTGCTGATATACCGGTACCTGAAAACGAAGTATTTGAGATTCCAAAATGTAAAATTATTTTGAACCGACCAGAATATTATACAAGGCCACCGATTAAGGAACTGAATGATCGAGTTGGGGACGGGACTTGTTTGACACGTGATTTTACCGTGGGCAGAGAAGGTTATGGTGAAGTGACTTTCTTAGGTGAAACTGATGTTTATGGATTGAATCTGGATCAAATAGGTATGAAGTTTTCTTTTCCATAGCCAGATCTTCAAATATCAACCTTTCAAATACGACTTTAACTGTAGTAAAAACAGTAATGCTTAAATATTCCAGGAGGTCTTTTTTATATACATGTTTTGCTTAGAAAATGATTTCTTACTCTGACAATAAACTTGCTATTTCTTACATAGTTTTCTTCCGAAGAAGAGAAGCAGAGGTTTATCCTGACGATTATCCAAATAAACCTGAAGTCGGAGAAGAGCTGAATAAACCTTCTGAAATCACGCTGTTTAAAGTGTGGCCGAACGACAAGTCTACACATACACCTGTCAAGGTTAGTCCTTTTTCTACTCTCTATTTGATTGTCTATTTTGCATTCTTTTATTTATCTTTGTTTCAATTTTCTTATGGTATTTGTCTTACAATGTAATCTTTTTTAAGAATACCGAAACATCCACTTTTTGGAATACATTTCATAGGATTGTTTTTTACATATACATGAATATTAACATTGGAAAGTTTAACTTCTTTTTTGTGTACAGACTCCTGACCGATTGAAGTCTTCTGGATTTATCGAGAAAATCGAAGAAAAAACTTTAGCTATGGGAGCTGTCTTTATTGACTACCGCCCTAAGGAAGGTGCTTGGTTGTTTAAGGTATGTACTTTTTAACCTCATTTATTCGTTTTGAAGTATCTTTTACGATTTATATACGTCTGATGTTTATTAATGCTTACTAACTAAAGAATGCTTTCAGGTGACTTTCAAAGGAGCGGCAGTGTGTATTAAAGGGGTGTAAAATTAGAGGTCGATCATCAAAATGTATAATAAAGTTCGGCGCTGTAATTGACGCCACTCTTTCGAGCAGCCACCTGAATGTTTTTAATTAGTCAGTAATCATTAAAGATAAGACAACTCTTATTAAACCGGAATGTTTTTTTTCTAGGTCAATCATTTCACCAAATATGGGATTCATGAGCAATTCATTTCGGAGGATGTTGATCCAACAACGATGAAAATGAAAGCACAAGCCAGAGAACAATCTTTCATGGATGATATTGATTTTCAAAGGGTCAGAAATTATTAATAATCGACCATGGAATATTCTTTACGTACAATTATTTTTTCTGAGCGAAATACTGTACAGATTTCTTAATATTTATAAGCTACTATACGATTTCTCTGTTAACATCATACAACTGTCATCAAGCTGTTAAGTAGAATGATGCTATTCTAGTCAACATCTTTTTGATGACTCTTTATGGAGGTATTTTTACGGCTCGGGTGCATTCCACACTGAAAGGAAAGTAGCGTGTTGAAAATATGATCTCAATTCAACATTAAATTCTCTATCTCTTACAGGATGCAATTAAGGAACGGTTGAAGAAACATATTTTTCAAAAGTACGATGAAGAGATGTACGATGAAGATGAAGATAAATGTCAAGAAGAAAATGAAAGTGAAAGTGTTGAAAAGATGGCTGACGAGGACGATGACGTCATTGATGATCGTTTTCCCACTGGTGAACAAGACACTACGGAATTCTATGGTTAGCGAGTTTAACCATGGTTGGCTTAAAGTCACATTATATGATAATGAATAATGTTTTTCTTGATTGTTTTTTTTTCTTGAGACTTGAAAATTCAACACGTTTAAAACAAACACTCGCATTAGATCTTCTTTAAATGATAGTACGCAGTTTATAATAAGAAAAGCCTTGTGACTAATTCATTCACAGCTCAGCTCACTTTACTTGAAAATTCTTCTTTTAGAAGAAAACTATGAAGAGGAGCTTTTCCCCATGTCTCATCAACTTGGTCACGTCGCGCGTGTTCAACCCTTCAATGTTCAAGGAATGAAAACGTCCGTCTTGTATGACGACGAGGAAGACTATATACCTAGCCCCAAAACCGCTGTCAAGAATCAGCAGCTCTTTTCGAATAAGTCAATATTTAGCAGCACGTATGTGGATTCAGCAAGGAAACAATCATCAGCTTTTCCCAAATTGGATACTTCCAGACAAGTCAATAATAACAATGAACAAAACAAGTTGAACTCTTCACTTTTTCAACCCATGGTGAATGGTGAAAATAACGCTTTTGAAAGAACGACCAAAATGGCCAAGACAAGTCATCTGTTCAAAAGTGGACTTGTTAGACCCTCTCAAGGTAATAATGGTCCATATTTTCAAAAGTTGGTTTTATGTGACTTGTTCTTTGCACTTGCCTAATCTATCATATCCTAACTTCAATAGACTTTGGAATAGCTGTGCAATATTGCTATGATTATATATTATTTATTATATTACTTAGTAATTTTTGTAGTAATTGTAATCGATTTTTAGGAAAATTATTTATTCGAATAGATTTTTTACTAGAATTGTGTTTTCACTTTTTCAGAATGGAGCAAGAAGTCGCTCTACCGAGCCTGAGTTTGTGAAAGAAAGTGTTTTCGTCAAATGCAAAACTTTTGATATGGTCCCTTACGAACAATCCCTGATGTTCGGTAAAACTCACCTACTTGCAGATGCCAGCTTAACACACGGTCGGGAATACAACACGCGCTGGTCTGCGGACTGGACGTTCGTACACCCTTCCAGCAAGTTGGTTTGAGTTCAGTGGAAGCAAAGAAGCACTGAATCCCACACATTTTCTCATCATCTGTTCACCAACCTTTACCGTCTTTTGGTCTCTGTGATATCAATGTCCATGTTGAGAGAGTGGAGCTGAAAACTAAAGAAGGGATGAAACAATTTATTGAAGTATGTTATTTCATCCTTCCGAACTTAATTTCGATGGACATTGTTGTTTGCATTAGAGGCTTCCGATTTGAGATCATCATTATCCTCAAAGGTGTAGCCATTTCTATAATCTCAGCCCCCTACGTCGAGCTTTAATGGGTTAAGCTTCAGTTTGCTCTCACTCACCTTCTAAAGTGTAAAATCGTACCGTTTAAGACAAATCTAATTTTCGAAAATTGTCAAGAAAAACGACCCCTTGGTGTTTTGAAAAAGGCCCGCTTTTAAACCAATCAAATGACTATTACTCTTTTTCAAGGAATGTTTGGATATTGCATTAAAGTATACCAACTTTGATGACAAAGAAGGTTCAAATGTATTGAATAGTGTCACCATCAAATCAGGTGTAGAAGCTTTGGATGCTTACGTTGAAACTGCAGACGCCTTCAAACAGATCGCTGGTAAATCTTTCCCTTCAATTAAAACTAACTACAGTGGTGGACCCCCAGGTCTGACGTAAATCGTTGATTAGAGGTCACAAAAAAGTTTTAGAAGGATTTTTATTGAATTTCTTTGTTGTTTGCACCTTAATTTTGCCGTTTTGAGGAATTTAAAAAGCGATATTTTTTGGAGATTTTCCTATCGGGCATGATTACAGTAGGTTACGTTGTAGGTAAGTCCTAAATATAAGGTATAGGAAGTTGCGTATTTTTGACCCAAACTGATAACCAAAAAAAATCTATTATGAGCTATCTAAAGTAGATTTTTAGAAATTGCAAAAACATCGACCAGCAATATCGGTCAAATTCGTCAATTTAATCCACAAAAAAAAGGATATTTAAAAGAATTATTTATTACTTTTGGAAAGGAATTTTAAGATACTTTAAATATCTTCAAAACAAAGATTTTAAATTCACTTGCAAAACGCAAAAAATGAGAGCATATGTAAATTCGACCAGTATTCTGGGGGTTCACTATACTTGATTATCCAGATTTTTATTTTATGATCTGATCTTATTTGAAATGACCTTTGATTCAGAACTTCGAAATATATTTTACATTATCACTGGGGAGGTGTAGTCATGAGAAACATTTGTCGAAAGGACATTTAGTCACTTCCTCAAAATGGGATTTTATTTTTACAGATGACAGTGATGTCGGGAATTTCAAAGTTCATTCAGACGCATGGCAACTGGCTGCTGCATTATGGGGCAAACAAGAGACAGGTTAGCATTTCGTCTAGAGACCAACCATAAAAAAATTTGGCGACGATAACAAAAGTCATGCAGGAAGACGGGAAAAAATTTTTGGTCCTTTTTATGAAAGAAAAAACACAAAGTAAACCAACGTTAAAACGTTAAAACGTTAAAATATTCACGTATTGTATACAAAAAGTCACCTTCAAGAAAATTGGAACAGTGGACTGGAAACAAAATTTTTTTTAGGGTCGGCCTAAGAATAGCTTACTTTCATTGAATATTTCATTGAATCTTGATTCCCCCCTCCTTTTCTTGTAGAAAGCGACAATAACTTATACGAAATCCACTCAGCGCGCCGTGAGGCATTATCTAAGTGGCTGTCTAACGTTACTGCTGATCAAATCGAAAATGAAATACAAACACAATTACAGGTAAATATTTTCTATTCTTCTTCACCAAAAAGTGAACTCGTGCCTCGTATATATATCATGTTTCCGTACTCAGATATAATGGTCTCTTTTTAGAACTAATTGTTTCATATTCTTAATTTGATGCTATTAATAAGATGCTTCTCCTTTTTTAGGACGATGGCCATTTATCAGCCATCTTCAGCTTACTATCAGGACGTCAAATCACAAAAGCGTGTCAGGTAGCGCGCGAAAATAAGGAGTATCGATTGGGTTTTTTGTTGGCGCAAGCAGGCGGTGATCATCACCTGAAACATCACTTGCGAAGCCAACTCGCACAGTGGGATGAGAACAACGTAAGATTTTAATCATAATAAAGTTTCCTTTGATCCGATGGAAAATCCTCACATCATCAGGTTTGGACAAAATGGCAAAAGCTGCTCATCTCTCGACAAGCTCCAACCAATATATTCAATATTATTATATCCCTCAAGTCTTTAGCTAATAAATAGTTCCACAAAATAAATACAAGCTTTCGTAAGTTTCGGTACCTTTGTAGGGAAAGTGATTAAGTATAATAATTCAATTTTTATTCCTGCCTTCATCAAAAACAGGTGGATAGTTTTATGAATAAAGATCGATTGAAATTATACGTTCTACTATCTGGCATGATGGTTTGGAAGTCCAATAAAAACACGATTAATTTGTGTCAAGATATGGACTGGAAACGAAGTCTCGCAATGCATTTATGGTAAGTCTCCATCTATAACTTTGAAAAATGCTTAGCGAAGACTTTGCATGGTCTTAAGGTGTAAAGATTCTGTACACGCTTTTTTCTATAAGAATAGTGTACTTTGGATGAAGGTCAAGTATTCTCAACTTCAGTTGAGCTAGAATCTGACAATGTATGTGTGTATGTATGTATGTCTGCCCGAAAACTTTGGGGCAGGCTGGAGACTTCAAAAATGGTCAGATTTGGCCAAAATTTGGCACACTTGATACTTGGGCGAATCCCTGGGGGCGGTTTTTCCTTTTTTTCAAATTTAAGGGCGTGGTCACGAGTTTTCGCCAAAACGAGGCTAAAACTTTGGGGCAGGCTGGAGACTTCAAAAATGGTCAGATTTGGCTGAAATTTGGCACACTTGACCCTTGGGCGAATCCCTGTGGGTGGTTTTTCATTCTTTTAAAATTTCTATTTTAAGGGCGTGGTCATGAGTTTTTAGTTGAAATTGGTTACAATTTTACAATCGGGCCTTCGAATGATTTAAAAACACTGAAGTTGAGCCCAGTGCGGTTAGCACGTTCGACAGTGCTTAAAAAAGTGCCAAAATTGAGAGTGAAATATTCTTAACGTATTCTTACTTTTTTAAACTTAGACTTTTTTACAAACATGAGAAATCATAAATTTGAGAGTTTTGGACTTTTGAGTGAATATTTGGGTTAAAATTACGTTTCTTGCTCAAAGCTTCAATTTATCTCTAACAGAGGAAGCAGTTTTTTCTGTTAACCAAATACAAAATGACTGTATTCTTATCAAATTCTGTGAAATACACCTTGGAGGGTATTCTGAGGGTATTCTTGCAATTTGGCCAATTTTCACCCTGATATTCTTTATAGAAGATATTCCTGTATAAAAAAAAGCGTATACTTCTGTTTGGGAGAGTATTCTAGTTAATCTTAACCATCGATCTAAAAATCATTATTGAGTGTAAGGTTCAGCAGAATAAAATTATCAACCTTGGTTGAATTTACTTTGTATTGTAGCAACAAAACAACGATTTCAGACATGTGACATCGTGAACCCTACCTGGTAAACTCCAACCCAGTCTCCTCACATTTTCCTTGATTATTTACTTTTTTGTTTTTAGGTATTATTGTTCGTCCACATCAACAGTTTTAGATGCTTTCACCGAATACCAAAGTTCTTTTAAAGTAAGTGGCCTTCTCAGTATTTACATTTCCCTCTGTGTTTATTCTTACAAAAAAAACACTGAAAACTTACTGGAACGCTGTTGTCAGACATCAGCCATGAATCCGTTGGTAACATCAGATTATTCTTACAAAAAAACACTGAAAACTTACTGAAACGCTGTTGTCAGACATCAGACATGAATCTGTTGGTAACATCAGATATTTGTTTTTCAGACCTCGAAAAAACCGTTAGTAAAGGGGGGGGGGACCCTTGATAAGTTCTATCGACTAACTAAAAATCGGTTCACTCGAAAAATGCAGGAGATTCGAAGGGCAATTCTTTTGTCAATTCTACACCCTATTAAGCACAATATCAAAAATTTGCCCTGATCTAAGGGGTGCTCTACGAAGTAACACAATTCACTACCTCGGCCGCCTGTCTATCGCAATATTTCTTTTTTTGATAAGCGAAAATGATTTTATGAAGCCACAGAAAACCCTAGACAGGTTTTGTATATTACCAATTTTAAGACTTTTCCTCTTTCTATGTAAGAAAAGTTTAGCAAAAGTAAAACTTTTTTTTCATGGGGTACCCATAACGTTTAGGTATTTTTGTTTTCATCTTCTTATTCTTTTAAAGAGAGTTCTTTATAAAGTCTTTAAAATTTACTTTTTTTAAAATTAAAAATAAGAAAGGATTTAATCATCTGTCATATACTAAAAATAATGATAAAATTTAGCAAAATAACAACAGTTTAACAATGATCATTACATTATGTTGCTGCGCAACAGCAGAAGTTGGGTCCACAATGGTTTGGTGTCCAACTACATCCGCCTTTACCATAGCCATATGTCATTTGACTTATTTTCCCTGCGTCTGGTTGACGTGCGCTTGTGTCGATGGCGAGTTGGGGGTGTTCTTTACGTATATAGATAGCATCAAAACATCCAAAGCTGCAATAAATACACAATTTTTTACAACGCATAAAGTATCCACAGGACAACTTTCTCTATCTTTTTAAGCCACAGCAGGCGAAGCAAATGATGCGCCATCTTTACAAAAAGTAGACCATTTAAATCCCAGCAATTTGTCTTAGTCTCACAAAATGTTCGTTAGTTAACTGCAGTCTACTTTTAGCATATGGCACATTATTTTTCTTCTATTGCTGTGAAGAGGATAAAGAAGTTAAATCAATGTCAATTGAATGTCTTTGTTATTATCTGTTCTATTGATTATGGTTCTACCTAGTGTTTTATAAAAGATAGCGTGGTCAGACCTTGTTCAGAGTTAAAGTTTACTTATTGCTCCAAAATGAATAGACTGTTCTTTTGGTCGATTTTCTGGTTAAAAGCAGTAGCTTTGTCTAAGGAGGTAATTGAAAAGAATTAAATAGGTAATCATACTTTCTTCGTTGGTATCTGATAGTCTTGAGTGCAGCTGCTTTTGCTTGCTGACACATGGTGTTGCAGGTGGGTGCTGTTCCTTGGCAATCTCTTCGGATAGCAAACACAAAGCCAGGTTGCGATAATCGACTTGCGCAATAAGTTTGTGCCATTTCGTCGTAGTAGTTGTAACTTAATCCAAGTCCGCTGCAGTTGGACATCAACATGACGGTGGCAATTAAATTCACGACGGAATACTCTCATAGCGAGATCAACTTCCTGGACACAACGATAACCATAAAGAACAATCGACTAGATTACAAGATCTTCAAAAAACCAACAGATCGGTCATCATACCTCCATAATACCTCATACCACCCAAACAACCTAAAAAACAACATCCCATACGGTCAAGCACTAAGGATAAAAAAGATTTGCTCCAACCCCGAAGAATACAACCAATCCCTCCTCCAAATGAAAGATGCATTCATCAGAAGAGGATACAAAGCTGAAAACCTCAATAAACAGTTCGACAAAGTTAAGATTAAGAACCGGGAAGATCTCCTAAAATACAACAACACCAAGAATAAACAACAAATCGCCTTCATCACTACCTTCAACAAAAACTTACCACCTATCCGTACCTTACTGGAAAAGCACTGGGATATCCTAAACATCAACGAACGGTTTCAAGATACCTTCCAACAAACACCAGTCATTGCGTATAGACGCAACAAAAACTTGAAAGATCTACTTGGACAAACATCAATATCCAACAACAAAGTCTCAAGAAAACAACAAAAACTGAAAGGAAAGTGCCAGCCTTGCTTAACAAGGACAGGAAACCTTTGCTGTAAACAAATAATGTCAACCTCAACCTTCACCAATCAACAAACCAAAAGGACGTACCAGATCTTCCACAACGTTAACTGCAAAAGCACTCGCATCATCTACCTCCTGGAATGCAACAAATGTCACATCCAATATATTGGAAAAAGCGAGACCCAATTCAATCAAAGACTCAATAACCATAGAAGTAATGCATACAGACCACGACAAGAGACAATCCCAGCGTGTAAACATTTCCAGCAAACCAACCACGATTTCAACAGAGACGCAAAGTTCACCATCATCGAACAGATCAACGAGACAGATATAGAAAGAATGAAAAGGATAATACTACAGAGAGAAAACTTCTGGATCAAAGAACTGAGAACCCTCGCACCTCATGGGTTGAACCAAGAACTCAATCTTCTCCAACCGAGCGCCTAAGTCTGATTTACACGTTCATTTTCGATCAAATTCAACTTATCAGATGGCCCCATCTACACCAACCCATTTTCAAGCCGAAATCGCTTAAAATGACGTATTTGTCCAATTTGACGTCAAATAATTTTGTATAAAAACGCTTTTTTTTTCTATAGAAATATCATTCCCTTGAGAACGGACCGAGTCCGAAACATGTCGGGAAAAATCAAAATATAATAGCCGCATTCTTTTTCACCGTCCAACATATATAAAAAATATGTATACAAATACAGCATGATGAATCTTACTTCAAATTTACTAGCAATATATATTTTCTTCTATTTTAAGCTTATCGGAGACAACATTGATTTCGAGCAGATAGTCCGGCATCAAAGCAAGCTGAATCAAAACAAGAGTATTCATTGGTTTCATTATATGGCCGTGAAAGAAAGATTCCACAGTTCTCAAGGTAATTCTTTCGAAGATTGGCGTCATAAGCTCCATTGATGCAATATGATATGATACGATTCATTTCTTTGACCTAAATGGCTTTAGAAAGATTTTTCAAGTTGAAATTACAAGTGTGCCAGCTATTACTCTATTATATCTTGCCACTTCCATTGTTCACATAATTATCTTTTAGATTTGCGTTCAGCTGATTTCTACAAAAACATGGACATTCTTCCAAATGGTCAAGCGCAAAGAACTCTTGAAGATAATTTTACAACATTGATTGCTCGCTCCATCGTTTCATATCTTCCAGCATTTAAATCGTTTAGCAAGCATGTTCCTAAGCATTTAAAGCATCAGTTAACCCATGAAATGTCCAAAAAGTCTGAAGTGGTATGTATGCACGATTCAAACTCTTCTACATTTTTTTTATTATTATTTTGTTTTGACTGTAAAGAAAGAGAAATATAAAACATTAAGTAGTAATTAATATCTTAATCTCAGGTACCGTTGGGTTTGATTTTCCGACAAGAAACAGTCAACGCTGAAATGATTCAGATTATGCAGGAGATGCAAAAATATGTACCAAAACTCTACAATGACGACAAGAGTGTAAAGGATATTGTGGAACCAATTCCATTTGGTGGTGATCAGTTGACAGTAGAGAGAGCTACTAACTGCAAAGTCGCCATGTCAGACGGAAACACAAAGTTTGAGCAACTAAATGGTTTGACTCCAAAATTTGAAGACTGGCATTTGAAGAAAACCCTTTGCGAGGTAAATCTTGCACAACGCTGTGTATAATATTTTCTACATTTTTCAAAAACCAAAATATAAAAATTTTGTGATGCAAAATAACAAAGACCTAATCAGTGAATTTCTCAAATGTTTCATGTTGCAGTTCTTTGTTTGTTTCAAATACCTATTGTTCTACGCTTTCAGGTCAAAGATGACATTTTCAGAAAGATAAAGATTACTCCAAACTGACTTTCATGTCTATTTATTTTAGGCACCAATAATTTTTTTGATATCGCATTTTGAAGTTTTTCCCAAACCCGTGACGTCATTGGGTCCCTTTACCCCTAATGTTATCAACGGTCAATTCGCGAATTTTGAAATTTTTGCGGTCAACAGGTACCTTATGCCCCAAGGGTCCCAAAAAAACAAAAAACGTCAATTTTTTCCAAGGGAAAGTGGGTTTTTAAATTTGCGAAAGATTGACATAGCCTGGTGAACCAAGCAACTTATTCTCAGTGTAATAAAAATGAAACCGCATGCGTACAAAATCCGTAAATCATATAGCGCATCGTAGCTTTAAAATCATTGTTGATGTTTGAATTTTAATGTTTGCTTCGAATAAGTAGCTTGGGAAATGGCCACGGTCATATTCTGACCGCGGAGATTTTCGGCGAAATCACGTGGAACAGTCTAGCCTGATTGGTGGTTGGAAGGCCGAAAATAAAAAGCTGAAGTAATCGGGATACGAGAAAAAAACAAAACATCATCAAATATATCTGACTTTTTCAAGATGGCGTTTGTATCTGTGGTTTCTTGTTTGGACTCTATCTTTGAAAATTCAAACATTAAACTCAAAGCAAAACAAGTCGAGGCTATAAGCAACATTTATTATGGAAGAGACACATTGTGTGTTTTCCCAACAGCATTTGGGAAGAGTTTAATCTATCAGTGCCTCCCAAAATTATTCAAATCAATGGACGATTCACTTTATGATAATCCAACAGTTATTGTGCTTTCACCGCTTGTTGCACTGATCACCAGCCAAGTTTACGAAGCTGGTAAATTGGATTACCTTGGACTGAATGCTTGTGCTCTTGATTTAAAAGAACACTCAAGAATAGTTGATGGAAAATTCAACCTGATTTTTGGCACACCAGAGTCCTGGTTGAACAACTCAAAATGGAGAGATTTTGTTTCGTCAAATTTCATGGTGAACAATTTGGCATGTATTGTGGTTGATGAAGTTCATAAAGTCAGCTGGTAATTTAATTTTTTAATCAAAATAATTCTTCCTTTATGATACTTTTGATATTTCAGAAGACTTGTGGCTGCGTATATTGTTTTTTTTAAAGACTTAAGTTTAATTTAAAGAGAGGAATGGAGAGATGTTTACTGTGCTGTTTTATCATCATCACATAGTTTTGTTTTCATATGTAAAATTGTGAGCTAAGTGTTAAGTAAACATTTTTTTATTATACGTACTGTTAAAAAATATATTTCGGCACAATTCACTTGTTCATTAAATTTTAAGAAGTTTTTTTTCTCGCACACATCCATATAATTTCTGTTTAAGTAACAAAGATTTAATTTAAGTTTTTTTTGTTTTGTTCAGGGGTGAATCCACAAAAGGTTCAAAGGCCTTTCGAGAGACTTTCAGTCGGATCGGTGAATTACGTTCAACTTGCAGACAAAATGTCCCTGTTCTTGCTCTGAGTGCTACAATCGATTTGGACTTGACTCAGTTGGTTATTGGAAGTTGCAATTTGTCAAAGTCGTTGAAAATTATATCAACATGCAGTGACCGTCCAAACATTTTCCTTGAAGTTATCAAAGTTCCGAAACAAGAGAATGTTGAATGCCTCCATTGGATTCTCTCAATTTTAGCTAAAGATGTTCACGAATCACCCAAATTTGTTATCTTCTGTAAATTTGTTGATACAGCTGGTATAGTATATCAACAACTGAGAAGATTTAAAAAAAAAGCAAGACCTGACCTTAATCCAAAAGACCTTATTGGCATATTCCACGCAGAAACCAGGAAGAAAAAGAAAAATATCGTCTTGGAATCTTTAACAGAAGTGGTCTCGTTAAAAGTTATTGTTGCAACAAGTAGCTTGGGGTGTGGGGTCAACATGAAAGATGTTCGGTACATTATTCATTATGGTCCTGCATTCCATTTGGTTGATTACTGCCAACAGGTTGGTCGAGCAGGTAGAGATGGTAGCAGTAAGTGCCATGCTATTTTATACAGTTTTCCCCACCACGCCCATGTCAGCCGGTCAATGAAGAAATTTGTCACGCAAAAAACAAGTGCCTCAGATCAACCCTATATACACCCTTTAATGAAAACTGCGAAAAAGTGGAACCATTGAACCCTGGCCATTCTTGTTGTTCGTTTTGTGCTTTAAGTTGTGACTGTGATGGTGGTTGTGACTATACCTTGTTACCAAAAGTTGAAGAAATGGAAATTTGCAGTGAGAAAAAGGTTATCAGAAATGTCTCAGATGAAAGTAAAAATTTGGTCCGTGAAATGTTAGTTGAATCGCATGAGCAACAGAGTTCACTACTTCCTCTACTCACTCCTCCTGAACTGGTCACTGGTTTAAGTGAGACTGTGATTGAAAGTGTGGTGCAAAATCTACCTTACATTGACTCAGTTTCTTTCATCATTGGTGAATTAAAAGTTTTGAATCAACGTTGTGCCAAAGAAATTGCAATTATTGTAAAGGAAGCTTTTATCGATGAAGATGATGAGGAAACTGTTTTCCTTGACTTGAATGATGATTGTTATGCTGAAGAAAATGATAATGAAACATCTGCTATTGGTCAGAGTTTACCAACAACTGACTATGAATGTCTGTCTGAATATTCACTTAGTTCAGACAATTATAGTAGCTTAGAGGACAGTGACTATTAGCATTCATTTTATGATATTTTTATATTTTTTAATATTTTCTTACATTTTCACACTATTTATTATGTATATTTTTTAAATTATTTCACTTATTTACTTTGTTTACTTTAAGTAGATTAATTTTTGGATGGATTAAGTTTTGCAAACTCTGGCCATTTTTGTGAAGTTAAATCTTGTGAAATATTTAATTTCAGGATTTTTTGCAAAATTAAGTTCACTCAAAAATTAATTGACTTTTTAAAAGTCTCAAAAAGCTGGAAGTGCAAGTACTTTCAAAGATTTATAGAAATTTATTCATTTTGATTTTTTTTAAAGATAGTCCACGTCCATAATGAAATTAAATATTACAGGGGAACCTTGTTTTCAAATGACTTTGTCCTAAATTAGAAGATGTTCTTGGCACATTGTTTTAAAATTTCATCAATTTTGTCTCAAAATATTCCAGAAAAAATCCTAAAACTTAAGCTCATTTTTAGTTTGGGTGTTCTGAGATGATGTTTGTATACAAAATGTACCAAATTGATTTTAAAATGTTGAAATTGAATTTTAGCCTCTAGTTTTATTTCCTTTCTTTTTATCTTATGACTATATACATTGGAGGTTATATTTTACATAATATATACACTATTTATATTCACAAAATCAATAGTTACCAGTGTACCTATGGTCAAATGAGTTCTAAGCATGTTATATTTTTGCATCTTTAACAAGGCTTCTCAACTCTGTATTATGTAAAATGTCAACTCTTTATTTGGCTCAATTAAAAAAATGAAAATCGAATCAAAATTTGAAAATCAATCCTAAATAAAAAATATCTGATTTATAGAAAATAAAGAAAATAAGCTGAACTCTACATTTGCCCATAAAATAAAACTTATTTCACACAACAACATTTTTAGTCTTGAAATAAGTCTTTAAATTCACTTTCTTTCAAACGTAACCAATTGGTAAAGGCATCGACATCAAGTTTTTTCAAAAAACACTTTTCAAACTTTGGGAATGATTCATGCTCCTTTCCTGGTTTATGCTTGAATACATCGGCTTGGTTATAGGCTTCAGCAAGTTTCTTTACGTCGTCATAGGTTTTCGGTTGAGCTCTATGTCCTTTAATGCTTTTGATATCGAGATTGGATTCAACATTCTGGATGATTTGGCTAAGTTTTCTTACAGAATGAGAGACACGTTCCGCATTCTTTTCATTCAAGTTAGATCTGAGTCCTTTTAACTGTTCCTTCAAAAAATTATTTTGATGTTCAAGATGTAAATCGATACTAATGTTTCGACCAGGAGAACCAACAGTGTTAATAAATCTACACCAAATCAGTTTAAATGCGTTTTCAGGTTGAAGTTTAATCTGATGAAATAATTTTATCATAGAATAAGTGTACTGGTGATGGTTGGTGGCTTTAAAATACAGCAAAACAAATTTGTAACATCTCATTAATCTTTCGCCATCGCCCTCTCTTATCGCGTCGTTAATGTTACGGATGAACAGATTAAAAGTGAATAAAGCCTTTTGGTACTCAAGGGTGTAGTCTTCTTTGTCCTCATTCTCAGTTTCTTGTTCATTTGCTTGCTCCTTCTGTGCATTTTCTTGCTCTTGAGCAGCTTTTTCAGCTTCTACAGCTTTTCTAAATTATGAATAATACTAAAAATTATCTATAACATTATTCTATATTTCATGTCATTAATAGGCTTGGAAAAATATCATGTTCATTTTTTAACATATTCAAAAGTTGTTAGAATTTTATATTTACACTTTAAAATTTGAGTTATATGTTTCTATTTAGCTTAAAAAAAGAGAGTACAAGGTATTCGAACTTAGTTGAAATATTCAAATCGTTAAATTTACCTGTCATAGCCGTGCTTTTTAATCTCGTGATTGTCTCTAGCCAGTTTTCTCTGAAATGGTTTGTGTTTACACTCTCCAGATTCAGCTTTGATACAATCAAACAATTCTTTGGGTTTTGCTGGTTGGCTTTTTGTTTGTAGCTGTGTGCGAACTCTTTCAATCGAGTCATCGTACGTTACAATGTATCTAAAGAAAATTTAAGGCATATCTTTTAATTGAATGGGATCCTATTCCTATCGCATTAATGTATTAGGATACTTATCATTCTATTATTTATGTCCTGCTTGAAAATCTTTTTGTTTGTTCTGTCTTGTCTTTCTGTGTTTTTAGAGTTATGAGTAGTTGAAAGTTTTATATTTCTTTGACTATATTTTTTATATTTTTTGAGTAATTATATTTATATTTTCACTCACTGTTCAAGCATTGATTCCACTGCAGAGTAGAGCCACTCAGCTTTATCTTCATTTGAGGATTTTTTAATCTCGACTGGCACAGGATCATCTAGACAAAAAGTTATGTTTATATTATTTTTTGATTATGTTTGAATTTCTTTCTTTCACTAAAAAAGATTCTCTTGTATACAGGTTAAAGTGAAAGTGGACCCTTAAAATATCACTATTTATAATACTAAAAATACTCACCTTCTATATTTTTCATACCAAAGTAAGTCATCGCAATTGATACAATTTGTGCATCGAGCTCTTTATCAGTGTATTCTGAGTAAGCGTTGAATGCTTTATGAGGCCCCTTTTTGGCATTGGTGCAACGAAGTACATTCATAGCCCATTGAGAAGTTCCGAATTGACTTCCAGAGTTTGGGTGACCAAATATGCTCTCTTTGACCTGAAGATAAAATGAGAATTATTATTTTCAAATTTAATATATATCTTTAAACTTTTTTTAATGATATATATAAGGCATAATCACACATTTGATTTACAAGACCATTTATTTAGAGTGCTTATCAGAATTAGTTACCACCAATCCTTGCCCTAACTTACGTCACTGAAAGTTCTTTTTAAATGCCAGTCTTCAAATTTGGGGAGAAGCCCATCCAATCTTTCGAAAGCCGTGTCACCATCCGACATTGCACGTAACAACGACCCCGATCGAATTTCAGTCTTCTGATCGCCACCAAAATGGATTTGTTGTAATACCTGAAAACATATTTTAGACAACCTTAGAGAATTCTTTTTTAAATTAGCCAATTATTATATGAAAATCTTACATTCATGATTCATTATTTCATAGTTTATCTGATTCTGATCTGATTTATCTTGTTAATATTAAAAGGTGAAAATTGTTGTTAAAAAAACTTTAAGTAGAACATACTTCCGTTTCGTTTTCTTCATTAACAAAAATAAAAACTTGCAATGGAAAATCTTATAAAAAACACTTAAAAAGCTGCTTTTTCCAACAAATTCAACTACTACAACCAACTAGTTGACCAAATGGCATCGGCTACATCATCCGTAAGGCCAAAACAATCTACTGCTTCTAAGAAAATCTTAATGAAAGACGATATCATTATATGCACCGAAAATCGATGTGTTGACGACAGGGATTCAGATTCGCTAACCTGTGCAAAATGTAAGAGATCCATTCACTACAGATGTTGTATGCTTCCTGCATTCCATATTCAAACACTCAAAGCCAACAGAACCCAGAAATACATTTGTATCAACTGCGTTGAAGTTGAACCCAAGCTGCTCGAACTGGTCCCCAAGAAGGAAAAGGCTCAACCATCGCTTCAAACCCAAAATGAAATCAAACGCCTTCGCAGAGAAATCGACGCATGCGAAGGAATTATAAAAAGTAGTCGTGACTTTGAGGATCACCTCAAGAAACAGCTTGAAGATAAAGACGCAGATCTCCAACTCTTGAAAAATGATTTGAAAGCTGACCCCGGCCTGCATACACTCGAGTTTGCTGAAAAGAAATTCGAACGAAAGCTTGACGAATTCAAGGACAGTATCCTGTCAACAATAAAGAACGAATGCCAACAAGCTATGAAATCGTATTCAGAAGCCACAAAATCTGGTCTCCCTCAACAACCGACGAGTGACACGAGCGGAATCAAACTTGCGATTAAACAAGCCAGAGACGAAGAGATCGCTCTTGAGATGGAGAAGAGGAGAAGAGCCACGAACATCATCGTTCACGGAATAAAAGAAGAAGAACAGGTATGCGATAATAGTGACAAAAATAATCATACTAGGGACTGTGAATGGGCTGATCAATTAATTAAGGATTTGCATGTTTCTTCTAAGATCAAAAAAATATTTAGAATAGGTAAGAAACCAAATCGTCCACTGTTAATTTGCCTCGATAGTGAAGATGATAAACTTAAGATCATGGGAAATCTCCCATCACTTAAAGGTAACGATACTTATAAAGGCATAAGTATCACAGAAGACCTATGTAGGTCCCAACGTGAAAAGTATAAAGAGCTATCACAACAGGCGAAAGACCTAAATGATGACCTAGAAACCGATGAATTTATTTATCGGGTTCGAGGATCGTCAAAAAACGGCTTCGACATAAAGAAGGTGTACAACAAAACACAAAAACGATACAACAACCCAATCAATCAATAAAACCGATCGATAACGATAACGACAGCTTGAATGAAAACCCACCTAACAAAAACGATTCAAAAAACACAACCACGACAATTAGTGAACTTACTATCATCTACACAAATGCAGACCAAATGACATCTAAGAAGAAAAATGAACTTTTAAAGCACGTCGCTACTGAACAACCTCATATAATTGCGATCACCGAAGTCAACACCAAACGGATCGCTGAGAGAAAAGATCAAGACTACTCAATTGAGAATTATTCTACACCATATAAAACTAACATAGGAATACAAAAAAAGAGAGGAATCATCATTCTAGTCCACAAGTCTATTGATCACCTCATCCTACAAATACAAACGAAAGTTGAATTTGAAGAGACTTGTCTGTTAGAAATTGCAATGGAGAACAAAGACACCATGTTACTCGGATGTCTTTATAGAAGCCCGACAAAAACTGAAACAAATATCTTCGATGAAAATAACAAGAACATGAATAAGCTCATAAAAGATCTCTGCTTAAATCCGAAATACACTCATATATGTCTTATAGGTGACTTTAACTATAAGAAAATCGATTGGGTCCATTGGTCCTCACCTTGTGAAGAAGATAGCGACGAGGAGAAATTCCTTGATGCTTTAAGAGACTGTTTTTTATACCAACATGTCCTTGAGCCGACACGGCGACGAGGCACCGACAAACCGTCAATACTCGATCTCATCCTTACAGGGGAAGAAAATCAAATTTCCGAGATAAAATACCTTGCCCCACTCCATCTCAGTGATCACAGTGTCCTCTCCTTTAAATTCTATGGCTATTTCACAATTAAAAACGAGCTTGATAGATATCAATACAGCAAAGCCAACTACCAGTTTATGAGATCTCATCTAAGCCATATCAATTGGTCTATCGAATTCATCCAAAATTCGATTGAATTAGATGTGAATGAGAGTTGGGACCTATTCCTTAAACAAATGATCGAGCTCCGAAACCTCTATGTGCCACTTACCCACAATAAGAACAACCTGTCAAATCAAAGAAGGAAAGGGAAGCATCCCTTAGATCCAAAAATTTGTCAGATAATTAAAGAGAAACGTAAGGCGCATAGAAAATGGATCATCTCACTTCAAAATGACGACACTGAGAGACGTAGAAGGGAGTACGTAAGATGGCGCAACGCCGCTAATAGTGCCCTGACTCGCTCCAAGAGAGAGTTCGAAAAAAAGATCAGCGAACAATCAAAAACAAATCCAAAAAGATTCTGGAAATATGTACGCAGCAATCTGAAAGCAAGAACGGGAATACATCCTCTCCTCGAAAACCCTAATAATGAAAATTCGATCAAATATGATGACAAAAGTAAAGCCAACATACTCCAGAGCCAATTCTGTAGTGTCTTTACACGTGAGCCACTTGAACAACTCCCTGAATTCCATTCCAGGACGGATAAAGAAGTAGAGATAAATATACTAACTGAAACTATTAAAAAGGAGCTCAAGGCGCTAAATCCAAACAAATCCATGGGGCCAGATGAACTTCACCCAAGGATGCTCAAGGAGCTCGCTGAATATATTGCAGAACCGCTTTTCCTTATAATGACAAAATCTCTCAACGAAAGTTGTCTCCCAAACGACTGGAAGCATGCTAATGTATCACCTGTTTACAAAAAAGGAAACAAAAATATAGCTGAAAACTACCGTCCGATTAGCCTGACATCCATTGTGTGTCGAATGATGGAAAAGATTCTTAAAACACATATTATGTCACATCTAGAGCAAGAGAAACTACTTTCTAACAAGCAACATGGTTTTATCAATCGCCGATCAACAGTAACACAACTGCTAAACTATCTAGATGTGTGTACCGAAGACATTGCTAACGGTAAAGCTGTTGACGCAGTATACTTTGACTTTGCAAAGGCATTTGACTCAGTTCCCCACCAAAGGCTCTTAATCAAATTAGAAGCCTACGGAATAAGAAATAAGTTGCTTGAATGGATCAGATACTTCCTGAAGGATCGATTTCAGATAGTTAAAGTAAATGGAGCTGAATCCGAAAAACAATTAGTTCTTAGTGGAGTACCCCAAGGTAGTGTCCTAGGGCCTACCCTTTTCGTTCTATACATCAACGATTTACCGGATTCAATTAAATCACAACTCTTTCTATTTGCTGACGACACTAAACTTGTCAATAAAGTAGAATCAATTGAAGATGCACTTATAATCCAGGAGGACATCGATCGACTACAGCAATGGTCAGATACGTGGCTTTTAAAATTTCATCCCGACAAATGTCATGTACTAACGTTAGGTAAGCCGAATATAATTAAACATGTACATCAATACACACTCGGAGGAAATTTACTGAAACATGTACAATTCGAAAAGGATCTCGGAGTTATATTTGACCAAAATCTCTCATTCGACCAACATATATCAAACCAAGTAAAAAAGGCAAACTCAATGGCTGGTCTAATTAGAAGAACCTTCACGTATCTCAACTCCTGAATTATTCCGTAAACTTTACATAACATTTGTCAGGCCCCACCTAGAATATGCACAAGTCATTTGGTCACCAAAACTGAAAAAAACACAAAAAACTTATAGAAGGTGTTCAGCGGCGCGCTACAAAAACGGTTGAAACATGTGGACGACTATGTTATGAAAGCAGACTACAAAGAATTGGAATCCCAAGTCTAAAATATAGGCGTGCGGTAAGTGATATGGTTGAGATCTTTAAACATTTAAATCACTATGAAAAATCGTGTGTTCCTAAGAAATTTAACCAACGAATAAGACCAATGAGAACACATAATTCTGAACTGGTAAGAATTTTCGGGAACGATGGTGTCCGTGGACCCCAGAGTAACTCCCTTTACTATCGGGGCATTCAACAGTGGAATAGCCTACCTGAAAAAGTAGTTAAATCATCTACAATACAAGAGTTTAAAGAAAACCTCGGTCTAGCTTGGAAAGAGAAAATGTCTGAGTATGATTGAAACTGTCACTATTGTTGCATATCTGTTTGAAGTTAACCTTTGTAATAAACCAAACCAATGTATGAGCGATTTATAGAGGCCCATGTGCTTGCACGGTGGCCTGGAAATCTGTAAAACATTATTATTATTAACATACGTAGGGACGTATTCCTTTTGAAGATGGTCCAATATCTTGAACATTCCCGAAGACTCGTTTTCGTTCTCGAATAAAAGACCGAGTGGTACCTGGTAAAAGAAATGAAAATGTAGGTTAATCTGGCTTATTAAAAAATAGTATACGAAAGAAAATTTAACAACAAACTGAAAACGAAGTAATAAATTGATTTGTCTTAGACCTACCACCTCTGACGGTTTGGATATTTCCTCTGAAAAGTCATGTTTCATATGTTTTGGAATTACTTTCTGAAACATCTTAAAGGACGGCATAAATTTTGCGATTGATCGGCTGACAAGGAATTTGAAATCGTCCAAAACCTCTGTTGAATCAGATACACTTGGCAGAATCGAAAAATTTTGATAATCTTCTGTGGTCTTGTTGTCTGTTGGAAAAAAAAAGAGGATTCTAATAAAAAATATTTTATAATTTATACACTTTATAGCACCCCCCTAAACAGTGGTTAATCTCTTTTACCATATGCTTTAATTTAACCCTAATTTGACACTATTAACCCTACACAAAATTCCCATCCCCTCAACTAAAGAAATGATACAACGCTAGAAGTCTAGCTGTGAACCTTGTGCTTTCATGACCCTGTCTTTTGAAGCTATCACATTAAACCAATGCAATGACTTGTTCGGATTCTTTATGCCTTGATGTCTAACTTGTTGTTCAATGTCCAGGTTGTCTCCGGTAATCTGATGAATACAAATCAATTATTTATAAGCAGATTAAATATTTTTAGCTGTTTGTAAAGGAGTAATAAGCTAAGGATTTTTGAATTTGATGATCAGTATCAATATTTTCTAAATCTCAACAATAGTGAAATCAAGAGAAAAATCGATTAACCTGGTACTCGGGTTTAGAATCTTCGTTATTTTCGATCTGCTCTTTCCACTTTTTGACATCATAATCGTGATTTTTACTCAGCTTTTTGTTTTTCTTTAAACCAGTAGTGTAGGAGTTTGTTAAGCCCAATTTATTGTACCACTTGAAACTACTTTTTTTTGCGCCTGAGGCAAAAAGCAATTGATCATTGCGGTGAGCCAACAACACCCCTTTACTTGTAGAATACCTTGTATGGAAGTAAAAAGTGAAAATGAAAATAAAATTTTGATTTTCTTCAAAATATTTCAAGCAAAAAAAAATAGTCCGGGAGGGCTCTCAATTTTATAACTACGGTTTCGCTGAGTTTGAACAAAATATTTCTACGATTTTCTCAAATTTCTGACCCATACTAGAGTACTCTGATTCGCAGACCTATACTTCCCATAAGAAACTCTTTTGCTAGAGGATGAGCAGAAGCCTAATGCTAGAGCAACTTGCTTTGTCAGAACTTATCCTTTCTTGTGTAGGTCGGATATGATATATGTGCCTTCTCCTAGTCCTTCTAGCCCAACAGAATGACTCCACCTCTCATATCCTACTCTCGGGTGCCGAATAAACGGCCTACCCGCTTGTTAAATTTTTCGTATTTTTCCAACCCGGGGGGTTATTAATATTAGGACCCCCCTCCCAGTTAATTTTTCCACCCCCCCCCCGTTGTTTATCTGGCACTCGAGAGTATGCCTAAATTGCTGTTAATAATTTTTGCTTAGCATTTTTCGAATTTCCAAAACAATCATAACTAACCTAGCTTTACACATCACTCCATAGCAAGTAGATTTGGGTCCGATTTTTGGGTCTTCCTTTGTAACTTTCATAACGGCATTTAGTACTGTCGATATCAACGGGCAAAAGCTGTCCATTTCTGCACAAAGCTTCTTTTCGTTGACGTTACAAATCGATTCTAGGGAGGTGTCTGACATTTTCGTACTGCTAAAAGCTTTAGAAATTTCTATCTCGGAGATTTCAGCGATTCTTTTCAAATCATTTTCATCTATTTCATAGGTTCCCACCGACGGTCTCTAGAAAGAGGGAAAGCCCATAGGTAAAAACAATGGTATCGTAAAAATTCCATAATCCTAGCAAACAATGCACTTCTTTTTATAAGCATGCTGGAAAATCCGTTTAAAGCGAAATTTCGTTTTTAGCCTCAGATAAAATATTTAAAGCGTACGATCTTATCCTTGATTTGATGAAAATTTTCAATTTTTTTTTGAAAAACTGATTCGAATCAGAATCAAAAGAAACGGCTAAAAATGTTAGGATGTTATTATGCTTATCAAAAAAGAGTGTTTAAAACCCTATAGACGCTTGAAAAAACCTAAAGCGTCATTTCAAAGTACTGACTAGTAGTTATATGATACAATTAAGATTGAAGCAGAAAATTGAATTATATTATGACTCTTACCGTCTGTATCTCCTCAAAAGACACTCTTTTTCTTTTACATCCAGTATTTTTTACCCATGATTCCCTAATTTCGTCCTTTTCCTTGATGGATTTTATATTTCTGTGACATTTTTTACAGATGCTTTCGTTTTCATAAATGTGAGTAAATTCAATGCCGATACTTTTTAAATCGTCAACAATTTCTTTACTTTTGAGAATATTTCGTCTAGCCTCTCCTCTTTCAAATTCTTTGCAACATAGTTTACAGCCCGACGATGAACATGAGGGTGAAGGCTCCTCCCTGACATCCATGCCTATCTCGTTATCTTCTCAAGATTCAATTAAAAATGTCTTCCACTCACACAATCGTTTCATTTTTTTTCACTCTTCTCTCTTACGTAGGCCATTTTTGGACGAATCGTTGAAAATGCACACTTAGCAAGGACATAAAGCCATAGGGAGGGAGTGTGAGACAGACATGGTTAGTTATGGCGTCAAACATTTCCCGCGTTTTTTTTGCTTCTTTACATATGCTGTCTGGAATTGAAAAATATCGGAAATATTTTATAAACTACTCAGTTTCTATTATTTAGTTATTGTTTACATTATTTTTATAAATGTTGTCAATATTATAATATCCAAAAAACGAATTAACAACTGCAATAACAGATATTGAGAAAAAAGAGAGAAAAAAAGCTAAAAATTATCGCCATGTGTTTTTGACGTTTCCCGCCTTTTTTCTCCTTCTTGGAGGTTTTTTATCGAGTGATAGAGGCATGCACTCTACTCATTATACAAAATGAACTACAATGGAGAACTGTTATTCTAAGAAAGAATTTGTTATAAAAAAATTTTTTTTTAGAAAAATAACAACCAATCAGAACAATAAAACTTTTTTTTAGAAAAATAACAACCAATCAGAACAATCTAAATATTTCCATGGTTGAACACTGAAAGTATTTTTTGCAAAAGGAATCTTCTGTTTTTCATGTGTATATTAAGCCAAGGAAACAAAAACATTTGAACATTTTCGTCTATGCTTGAAATATGAAAACAAACGTTCAAGATGGCGTTTACAGAAGACGATAGGAACTTCCTTGGACGTTTTATACATCATTTGATTGAAAAAAGATTATGTTTTGGTTGTATTTGGTTTGTATCTTGGCATTAAAACTTCGGTTTTTTTATGATTCTTGCTGATATAAGTATTCGTTTGGTTGTAACTTAAGTTTTTACAAATAGTAGGGGGAATTTTGTTCGATTTTTTGGAATCGCTTGACTGTTTTGTTAGAAGCACTTGTTATACACTTTTGGAAAGCTAAGGGGTAGGGGAATCGAAATTACTATGTTTCCAATTTTTTTTCGGACACTTTGGTGTGATTTTCGGACAAATATGACGGTCTCAGGCAAAAATCATAGGGTTAAAAATTAATGAGAATTTTAGCTCGAGAAAAAAGAGACCTGTTGTATATTTTTGGAAAGCTCTCAAAAAATTAAGATTAGAGATATATTGCAAGTATAGGTGATTTCTGTACCTAACTCGAGATATTAACCCTTGAAAACCGTGTTTTTCAGCCAGAGACAGCTATTTTGTCCAGTTTTTGGGCTTTTTGAAGCTCAATATCTCGAGTTAGGTACTGAAATCACCTATACTTGCAATATATCTCTAATCCTAATTTTTTGAGAGCTTTCCAAAAATATACAACAGGTCTCCGTTTTCTCGAGCTAAAATTTCATTAATTTTAACCCTATGATTTTTGCCTGAGACCGTCATATTTGTCCGAAAATCACACCAAAGTGTCCGAAAAAAATTGGAAACATAGTAATTTCGATTCCCCTACCCCTTAGCTTTCCAAAAATGTATAACAAGTGCTTCTAACAAAACAGTCGAGCGATTTTACAAAATGCCCTCTACTAAAAGGAATTCAATCAAATGTGACTGATTATGTCTTTTCTAATTGTTTAGAGAATACTCAACTTTCTTTCTAGCTTTTCTTCACACCACACAATGTTGTTTTGATTTTAATGCGCCATTTTTAAAGGGATTTTTTTCGCATAATTTATCCTAATTATGTTTGATACGTCATCATTCGCGCGAGTTTCAAATTTTCGTTATCAACTGTAAACTGGAGGGTGAACTAAGCTACTTATTCAGTCACAACTTTAACCATCATATTTTTACCAAGTGACTGAATGGTAGCTTAGATTTCTAGGCTAAGATTGACACTGCAACGACTTCATTTCAAAAAACGCTAATTTTCACGAAATTTTCAAAGTTGAAACATTCCAGAGGCTAAACATGTTGGAATAGCGGCTAGACGAAAAAAATCGTGAAAAAAACACTGAATTTCCATTTTTAGTACCCGCATATCATTGAAATTTTGTAAATTTTGCTTACGCGGATGCGTATGCCAAAAGAGTCGCACTCCGCTCGCTAACGCTCGCTCCGTGCGTAATAACATCTTCAAATTGTTTGACAAGAAAGACGCCTTTCCCTTTTTCATCGTGAGAATGCCACATAAAGATGGTAATTTACCATGAATCATCTTTTACAGTTCTATATATTCTGAGGTCCTATGCATTGCTAGATGCACTCTTCTTTTTGAAGATGTTCAGCCCAGAATTTCAGAACTTTTCAAGCGCATGTTCAATCAGGGAACTGAAAGATCTTTCTTGCGAAAACAAATTGTAAAGTGTTTTGATAGATTTCCAGAGAATTTTATGAAATTCGGAGAATCTTTAAATGATTTTTTAGCTTAACTGCATTTTTGAAAAATTGAAACATTTTTTTATATTATGTATTGTATGTTAGTTTTCTCAGTCATTTTCTTTTTCGTTCTTTCCACTGCAGACGGCTGCACGGACTTTAGGTGTCGAACCAACACGACCATGAAAGAATATTTAGATGTAATGCATCAAAAGACGATGCGTAATGGTTTAAATGTAATATATCTAACTGCGCTGATTAATTTAGATGCATTACATTTAAAGTAGTTTTGTTCGTAAATCGTATATTAAGTTGGATTGAAAACGAGGCAAATGGATTCAACATTGTGGATGATTTGGCTAAGTTTTCTTACAGAATGAGAGACACGTTCCGCATTCTTTTCATTCAAGTTAGATCTGAGTCCTTTTAACTGTTCCTTCAAAAAATTATTTTGATGTTCAAGATGTAAATCGATACTAATGTTTCGACCAGGAGAACCAACAGTGTTAATAAATCTACACCAAATCAGTTTAAATGCGTTTTCAGGTTGAAGTTTAATCTGATGAAATAATTTTATCATAGAATAAGTGTACTGGTGATGGTTGGTGGCTTTAAAATACAGCAAAACAAATTTGTAACATCTCATTAATCTTTCGCCATCGCCCT
Organism: Clytia hemisphaerica; assembly: GCF_902728285.1. Lineage (NCBI taxonomy): Eukaryota > Metazoa > Cnidaria > Hydrozoa > Leptothecata > Clytiidae > Clytia > Clytia hemisphaerica. The sequence continues at coordinate 983,070 of NW_027103253.1, read as the reverse complement.
CTCTTATCGCGTCGTTAATGTTACGGATGAACAGATTAAAAGTGAATAAAGCCTTTTGGTACTCAAGGGTGTAGTCTTCTTTGTCCTCATTCTCAGTTTCTTGTTCATTTGCTTGCTCCTTCTGTGCATTTTCTTGCTCTTGAGCAGCTTTTTCAGCTTCTACAGCTTTTCTAAATTATGAATAATACTAAAAATTATCTATAACATTATTCTATATTTCATGTCATTAATAGGCTTGGAAAAATATCATGTTCATTTTTTAACATATTCAAAAGTTGTTAGAATTTTATATTTACACTTTAAAATTTGAGTTATATGTTTCTATTTAGCTTAAAAAAAGAGAGTACAAGGTATTCGAACTTAGTTGAAATATTCAAATCGTTAAATTTACCTGTCATAGCCGTGCTTTTTAATCTCGTGATTGTCTCTAGCCAGTTTTCTCTGAAATGGTTTGTGTTTACACTCTCCAGATTCAGCTTTGATACAATCAAACAATTCTTTGGGTTTTGCTGGTTGGCTTTTTGTTTGTAGCTGTGTGCGAACTCTTTCAATCGAGTCATCGTACGTTACAATGTATCTAAAGAAAAAGGCATATCTTTTAATTGAATGGGATCCTTATTCCTATCGCATTAATGTATTAGGATTTATCATTCTATTATTTATGTCCTGCTTGAAAATCTTTTTGTTTGTTCTGTCTTGTCTTTCTGTGTTTTTAGAGTTATGAGTAGTTGAAAGTTTTATATTTCTTTGACTATATTTTTTATATTTTTTGAGTAATTATATTTATATTTTCACTCACTGTTCAAGCATTGATTCCACTGCAGAGTAGAGCCACTCAGCTTTATCTTCATTTGAGGATTTTTTAATCTCGACTGGCACAGGATCATCTAGACAAAAAGTTATGTTTATATTATTTTTGATTATGTTTGAATTTCTTTCTTTCACTAAAAAAGATTCTCTTGTATACAGGTTAAAGTGAAAGTGGACCCTTAAAATATCACTATTTATAATACTAAAAATACTCACCTTCTATATTTTTCATACCAAAGTAAGTCATCGCAATTGATACAATTTGTGCATCGAGCTCTTTATCAGTGTATTCTGAGTAAGCGTTGAATGCTTTATGAGGCCCCTTTTTGGCATTGGTGCAACGAAGTACATTCATAGCCCATTGAGAAGTTCCGAATTGACTTCCAGAGTTTGGGTGACCAAATATGCTCTCTTTGACCTGAAGATAAAATGAGAATTATTATTTTCAAATTTAATATATATCTTTAAACTTTTTTTAATGATATATATAAGGCATAATCACACATTTGATTTACAAGACCATTTATTTAGAGTGCTTATCAGAATTAGTTACCACCAATCCTTGCCCTAACTTACGTCACTGAAAGTTCTTTTTAAATACCAGTCTTCAAATTTGGGGAGAAGCCCATCCAATCTTTCGAAAGCCGTGTCACCATCCGACATTGCACGTAACAACGACCCCGATCGAATTTCAGTCTTCTGATCGCCACCAAAATGGATTTGTTGTAATACCTGAAAACATATTTTAGATAACCTTAGAGAATTCTTTTTTAAATTAGCCAATTATTATATGAAAATCTTACATTCATGATTCATTATTTCATAGTTTATCTGATTCTGATCTGATTTATCTTGTTAATATTAAAAGGTGAAAATTGTTGTTAAAAAAACTTTAAGTAGAACATACTTCCGTTTCGTTTTCTTCATTAACATACGTAGGGACGTATTCCTTTTGAAGATGGTCCAATATCTTGAACATTCCCGAAGACTCGTTTTCGTTCTCGAATAAAAGACCGAGTGGTACCTGGTAAAAGAAATGAAAATGTAGGTTAATCTGGCTTATTAAAAAATAGTATACGAAAGAAAATTTAACAACAAACTGAAAACGAAGTAATAAATTGATTTGTCTTAGACCTACCACCTCTGACGGTTTGGACATTTCCTCTGAAAAGTCATGTTTCATATGTTTTGGAATTACTTTCTGAAACATCTTAAAGGACGGCATAAATTTTGCGATTGATCGGCTGACAAGGAATTTGAAATCGTCCAAAACCTCTGTTGAATCAGATACACTTGGCAGAATCGAAAAATTTTGATAATCTTCTGTGGTCTTGTTGTCTGTTGGAAAAAAAAAAGAGGATTCTAATAAAAAATATTTTATAATTTATACACTTTATAGCACCCCCCCTAAACAGTGGTTAATCTCTTTTACCATATGCTTTAATTTAACCCTAATTTGACACTATTAACCCTACACAAAATTCCCATCCCCTCAACTAAAGAAATGATACAACGCTAGAAGTCTAGCTGTGAACCTTGTGCTTTCATGACCCTGTCTTTTGAAGCTATCACATTAAACCAATGCAATGACTTGTTCGGATTCTTTATGCCTTGATGTCTAACTTGTTGTTCAATGTCCAGGTTGTCTCCGGTAATCTGATGAATACAAATCAATTATTTATAAGCAGATTAAATAATTTTTAGCTGTTTGTAAAGGAGTAATAAGCTAAGGATTTTTGAATTTGATGATCAGTATCAATATTTTCTAAATCTCAACAATAGTGAAATCAAGAGAAAAATCGATTAACCTGGTACTCGGGTTTAGAATCTTCGTTATTTTCGATCTGCTCTTTCCACTTTTTGACATCATAATCGTGATTTTTACTCAGCTTTTTGTTTTTCTTTAAACCAGTAGTGTAGGAGTTTGTTAAGCCCAATTTATTGTACCACTTGAAACTACTTTTTTTTGCGCCTGAGGCAAAAAGCAATTGATCATTGCGGTGAGCCAACAACACCCCTTTACTTGTAGAATACCTTGTATGGAAGTAAAAAGTGAAAATGAAAATAAAATTTTGATTTTCTTCAAAATATTTCAAGCAAAAAAAAATAGTCCGGGAGGGCTCTCAATTTTACAACTACGGTTTCGCTGAGTTTGAACAAAATATTTCTACGATTTTCTCAAATTTCTGACCCATACTAGAGTACTCTGATTCGCAGACCTATACTTCCCATAAGAAACTCTTTTGCTAGAGGATGAGCAGAAGCCTAATACTAGAGCAACTTGCTTTGTCAGAACTTATCCTTTCTTGTGTAGGTCGGATATGATATATGTGCCTTCTCCTAGTCCTTCTAGCCCAACAGAATGACTCCACCTCTCATATCCTACTCTCGGGTGCCGAATAAATGGCCTACCCGCTTGTTAAATTTTTCGTATTTTTCCAACCCCCCCCCCCGCGACCTTATTAATATTAGGACCCCCCTCCCAGTTAATTTTTCCACCCCCCCCCCCCGTTGTTTATCTGGCACTCGAGAGTATGCCTAAATTGCTGTTAATAATTTTTGCTTAGCATTTTTCGAATTTCCAAAACAATCATAACTAACCTAGCTTTACACATCACTCCATAGCAAGTAGATTTGGGTCCGATTTTTGGGTCTTCCTTTGTAACTTTCATAACGGCATTTAGTACTGTCGATATCAACGGGCAAAAGCTGTCCATTTCTGCACAAAGCTTCTTTTCGTTGACGTTACAAATCGATTCTAGGGAGGTGTCTGACATTTTCGTACTGCTAAAAGCTTTAGAAATTTCTATCTCGGAGATTTCAGCGATTCTTTTCAAATCATTTTCATCTATTTCATAGGTTCCCACCGACGGTCTCTAGAAAGAGGGAAAGCCCATAGGTAAAAACAATGGTATCGTAAAAATTCCATAATCCTAGCAAACAATGCACTTCTTTTTATAAGCATGCTGGAAAATCCGTTTAAAGCGAAATTTCGTTTTTAGCCTCAGATAAAATATTTAAAGCGTACGATCTTATCCTTGATTTGATGAAAACTTTCAATTTTTTGTTGAAAAACTGATTCGAATCAGAATCAAAAGAAACGGCTAAAAATGTTAGGATGTTATTATGCTTATCAAAAAAGAGTGTTTAAAACCCTATAGACGCTTGAAAAAACCTAAAGCGTCATTTCAAAGTACTGACTAGTAGTTATATGATACAATTAAGATTGAAGCAGAAAATTGAATTATATTATGACTCCTTACCGTCTGTATCTCCTCAAAAGACACTCTTTTTCTTTTACATCCAGTATTTTTTACCCATGATTCCCTAATTTCGTCCTTTTCCTTGATGGATTTTATATTTCTGTGACATTTTTTACAGATGCTTTCGTTTTCATAAATGTGAGTAAATTCAATGCCGATACTTTTTAAATCGTCAACAATTTCTTTACTTTTGAGAATATTTCGTCTAGCCTCTCCTCTTTCAAATTCTTTGCAACATAGTTTACAGCCCGACGATGAACATGAGGGTGAAGGCTCCTCCCTGACATCCATGCCTATCTCGTTATCTTCTCAAGATTCAATTAAAAATGTCTTCCACTCACACAATCGTTTCATTTTTTTTCACTCTTCTCTCTCACGTAGGCCATTTTTGGACGAGTCGTTGAAAATGCACACTTAGCAAGGACATAAAGCCATAGGGAGGGAGTGTGAGACAGACATGGTTAGTTATGGCGTCAAACATTTCCCGCGTTTTTTTTTGCTTCTTTACATATGCTGTCTGGAATTGAAAAATATCGGAAATATTTTATAAACTACTCAGTTTCTATTATTTAGTTATTGTTTACATTATTTTTATAAATGTTGTCAATATTATAATATCCAAAAAACGAATTAACAACTGCAATAACAGATATTGAGAAAAAAGAGAGAAAAAAAGCTAAAAATTATCGCCATGTGTTTTTGACGTTTCCCGCCTTTTTTCTCCTTCTTGGAGGTTTTTTATCGAGTGATAGAGGCATGCACTCTACTCATTATACAAAATGAACTACAATGGAGAACTGTTATTCTAAGAAAGAATTTGTTATAAAAAAATTTTTTTTTAGAAAAATAACAACCAATCAGAACAATAAAACTTTTTTTTAGAAAAATAACAACCAATCAGAACAATCTAAATATTTCCATGGTTGAACACTGAAAGTATTTTTTGCAAAAGGAATCTTCTGTTTTTCATGTGTATATTAAGCCAAGGAAACAAAAACATTTGAACATTTTCGTCTATGCTTGAAATATGAAAACAAACGTTCAAGATGGCGTTTACAGAAGACGATAGGAACTTCCTTGGACGTTTTATACATCATTTGATTGAAAAAAGATTATGTTTTGGTTGTATTTGGTTTGTATCTTGGCATTAAAACTTCGGTTTTTTTATGATTCTTGCTGATATAAGTATTCGTTTGGTTGTAACTTAAGTTTTTACAAATAGTAGGGGGAATTTTGTTCGATTTTTTGGAATCGCTTGACTGTTTTGTTAGAAGCACTTGTTATACACTTTTGGAAAGCTAAGGGGTAGGGGAATCGAAATTACTATGTTTCCAATTTTTTTTCGGACACTTTGGTGTGATTTTCGGACAAATATGACGGTCTCAGGCAAAAATCATAGGGTTAAAAATTAATGAGAATTTTAGCTCGAGAAAAAAGAGACCTGTTGTATATTTTTGGAAAGCTCTCAAAAAATTAAGATTAGAGATATATTGCAAGTATAGGTGATTTCTGTACCTAACTCGAGATATTAACCCTTGAAAACCGTGTTTTTCAGCCAGAGACAGCTATTTTGTCCAGTTTTTGGGCTTTTTGAAGCTCAATATCTCGAGTTAGGTACTGAAATCACCTATACTTGCAATATATCTCTAATCCTAATTTTTTGAGAGCTTTCCAAAAATATACAACAGGTCTCCGTTTTCTCGAGCTAAAATTTTCATTAATTTCTAACCCTATGATTTTTGCCTGAGACCGTCATATTTGTCCGAAAATCACACCAAAGTGTCCGAAAAAAATTGGAAACATAGTAATTTCGATTCCCCTACCCCTTAGCTTTCCAAAAATGTATAACAAGTGCTTCTAACAAAACAGTCGAGCGATTTTACAAAATGCCCTCTACTAAAAGGAATTCAATCAAATGTGACTGATTATGTCTTTTCTAATTGTTTAGAGAATACTCAACTTTCTTTCTAGCTTTTCTTCACACCACACAATGTTGTTTTGATTTTAATGCGCCATTTTTAAAGGGATTTTTTTCGCATAATTTATCCTAATTATGTTTGATACGTCATCATTCGCGCGAGTTTCAAATTTTCGTTATCAACTGTAAACTGGAGGGTGAACTAAGCTACTTATTCAGTCACAACTTTAACCATCATATTTTTACCAAGTGACTGAATGGTAGCTTAGATTTCTAGGCTAAGATTGACACTGCAACGACTTCATTTCAAAAAACGCTAATTTTCACGAAATTTTCAAAGTTGAAACATTCCAGAGGCTAAACATGTTGGAATAGCGGCTAGACGAAAAAAATCGTGAAAAAAACACTGAATTTCCATTTTTAGTACCCGCATATCATTGAAATTTTGTAAATTTTGCTTACGCGGATGCGTATGCCAAAAGAGTCGCACTCCGCTCGCTAACGCTCGCTCCGTGCGTAATAACATCTTCAAATTGTTTGACAAGAAAGACGCCTTCCCTTTTTCATCGTGAGAATGCCACATAAAGATGGTATTTACCATGAATCATCTTTTACAGTTCTATATATTCTGAGGTCCTATGCATTGCTAGATGCACTCTTCTTTTTGAAGATGTTCAGCCCAGAATTTCAGAACTTTTCAAGCGCATGTTCAATCAGGGAACTGAAAGATCTTTCTTGCGAAAACAAATTGTAAAGTGTTTTGATAGATTTCCAGAGAATTTTATGAAATTCGGAGAATCTTTAAATGATTTTTTAGCTTAACTGCATTTTTGAAAAATTGAAACATTTTTTTATATTATGTATTGTATGTTAGTTTTCTCAGTCATTTTCTTTTTCGTTCTTTCCACTGCAGACGGCTGCACGGACTTTAGGTGTCGAACCAACACGACCATGAAAGAATATTTAGATGTAATGCATCAAAAGACGATGCGTAATGGTTTAAATGTAATATATCTAACTGCGCTGATTAATTTAGATGCATTACATTTAAAGTAGTTTTGTTCGTAAATCGTATATTAAGTTGGATTGAAAACGAGGCAAATGGATTCAACATTGTGGATGATTTGGCTAAGTTTTCTTACAGAATGAGAGACACGTTCCGCATTCTTTTCATTCAAGTTAGATCTGAGTCCTTTTAACTGTTCCTTCAAAAAATTATTTTGATGTTCAAGATGTAAATCGATACTAATGTTTCGACCAGGAGAACCAACAGTGTTAATAAATCTACACCAAATCAGTTTAAATGCGTTTTCAGGTTGAAGTTTAATCTGATGAAATAATTTTATCATAGAATAAGTGTACTGGTGATGGTTGGTGGCTTTAAAATACAGCAAAACAAATTTGTAACATCTCATTAATCTTTCGCCATCGCCCTCTCTTATCGCGTCGTTAATGTTACGGATGAACAGATTAAAAGTGAATAAAGCCTTTTGGTACTCAAGGGTGTAGTCTTCTTTGTCCTCATTCTCAGTTTCTTGTTCATTTGCTTGCTCCTTCTGTGCATTTTCTTGCTCTTGAGCAGCTTTTTCAGCTTCTACAGCTTTTCTAAATTATGAATAATACTAAAAATTATCTATAACATTATTCTATATTTCATGTCATTAATAGGCTTGGAAAAATATCATGTTCATTTTTTAACATATTCAAAAGTTGTTAGAATTTTATATTTACACTTTAAAATTTGAGTTATATGTTTCTATTTAGCTTAAAAAAGAGAGTACAAGGTATTCGAACTTAGTTGAAATATTCAAATCGTTAAATTTACCTGTCATAGCCGTGCTTTTTAATCTCGTGATTGTCTCTAGCCAGTTTTCTCTGAAATGGTTTGTGTTTACACTCTCCAGATTCAGCTTTGATACAATCAAACAATTCTTTGGGTTTTGCTGGTTGGCTTTTTGTTTGTAGCTGTGTGCGAACTCTTTCAATCGAGTCATCGTACGTTACAATGTATCTAAAGAAAATTTAAGGCATATCTTTTAATTGAATGGGATCCTTATTCCTATCGCATTAATGTATTAGGATACTTATCATTCTATTATTTATGTCCTGCTTGAAAATCTTTTTGTTTGTTCTGTCTTGTCTTTCTGTGTTTTTAGAGTTATGAGTAGTTGAAAGTTTTATATTTCTTTGACTATATTTTTTATATTTTTTGAGTAATTATATTTATATTTTCACTCACTGTTCAAGCATTGATTCCACTGCAGAGTAGAGCCACTCAGCTTTATCTTCATTTGAGGATTTTTTAATCTCGACTGGCACAGGATCATCTAGACAAAAAGTTATGTTTATATTATTTTTTGATTATGTTTGAATTTCTTTCTTTCACTAAAAAAGATTCTCTTGTATACAGGTTAAAGTGAAAGTGGACCCTTAAAATATCACTATTTATAATACTAAAAATACTCACCTTCTATATTTTTCATACCAAAGTAAGTCATCGCAATTGATACAATTTGTGCATCGAGCTCTTTATCAGTGTATTCTGAGTAAGCGTTGAATGCTTTATGAGGCCCCTTTTTGGCATTGGTGCAACGAAGTACATTCATAGCCCATTGAGAAGTTCCGAATTGACTTCCAGAGTTTGGGTGACCAAATATGCTCTCTTTGACCTGAAGATAAAATGAGAATTATTATTTTCAAATTTAATATATATCTTTAAACTTTTTTTAATGATATATATAAGGCATAATCACACATTTGATTTACAAGACCATTTATTTAGAGTGCTTATCAGAATTAGTTACCACCAATCCTTGCCCTAACTTACGTCACTGAAAGTTCTTTTTAAATGCCAGTCTTCAAATTTGGGGAGAAGCCCATCCAATCTTTCGAAAGCCGTGTCACCATCCGACATTGCACGTAACAACGACCCCGATCGAATTTCAGTCTTCTGATCGCCACCAAAATGGATTTGTTGTAATACCTGAAAACATATTTTAGATAACCTTAGAGAATTCTTTTTTAAATTAGCCAATTATTATATGAAAATCTTACATTCATGATTCATTATTTCATAGTTTATCTGATTCTGATCTGATTTATCTTGTTAATATTAAAAGGTGAAAATTGTTGTTAAAAAACTTTAAGTAGAACATACTTCCGTTTCGTTTTCTTCATTAACATACGTAGGGACGTATTCCTTTTGAAGATGGTCCAATATCTTGAACATTCCCGAAGACTCGTTTTCGTTCTCGAATAAAAGACCGAGTGGTACCTGGTAAAAGAAATGAAAATGTAGGTTAATCTGGCTTATTAAAAAATAGTATACGAAAGAAAATTTAACAACAAACTGAAAACGAAGTAATAAATTGATTTGTCTTAGACCTACCACCTCTGACGGTTTGGACATTTCCTCTGAAAAGTCATGTTTCATATGTTTTGGAATTACTTTCTGAAACATCTTAAAGGACGGCATAAATTTTGCGATTGATCGGCTGACAAGGAATTTGAAATCGTCCAAAACCTCTGTTGAATCAGATACACTTGGCAGAATCGAAAAATTTTGATAATCTTCTGTGGTCTTGTTGTCTGTTGGAAAAAAAAAGAGGATTCTAATAAAAAATATTTTATAATTTATACACTTTATAGCACCCCCCCTAAACAGTGGTTAATCTCTTTTACCATATGCTTTAATTTAACCCTAATTTGACACTATTAACCCTACACAAAATTCCCATCCCCTCAACTAAAGAAATGATACAACGCTAGAAGTCTAGCTGTGAACCTTGTGCTTTCATGACCCTGTCTTTTGAAGCTATCACATTAAACCAATGCAATGACTTGTTCGGATTCTTTATGCCTTGATGTCTAACTTGTTGTTCAATGTCCAGGTTGTCTCCGGTAATCTGATGAATACAAATCAATTATTTATAAGCAGATTAAATAATTTTTAGCTGTTTGTAAAGGAGTAATAAGCTAAGGATTTTTGAATTTGATGATCAGTATCAATATTTTCTAAATCTCAACAATAGTGAAATCAAGAGAAAAATCGATTAACCTGGTACTCGGGTTTAGAATCTTCGTTATTTTCGATCTGCTCTTTCCACTTTTTGACATCATAATCGTGATTTTTACTCAGCTTTTTGTTTTTCTTTAAACCAGTAGTGTAGGAGTTTGTTAAGCCCAATTTATTGTACCACTTGAAACTACTTTTTTTTGCGCCTGAGGCAAAAAGCAATTGATCATTGCGGTGAGCCAACAACACCCCTTTACTTGTAGAATACCTTGTATGGAAGTAAAAAGTGAAAATGAAAATAAAATTTTGATTTTCTTCAAAATATTTCAAGCAAAAAAAAATAGTCCGGGAGGCTCTCAATTTTACAACTACGGTTTCGCTGAGTTTGAACAAAATATTTCTACGATTTTCTCAAATTTCTGACCCATACTAGAGTACTCTGATTCGCAGACCTATACTTCCATAAGAAACTCTTTTGCTAGAGGATGAGCAGAAGCCTAATACTAGAGCAACTTGCTTTGTCAGAACTTATCCTTTCTTGTGTAGGTCGGATATGATATATGTGCCTTCTCCTAGTCCTTCTAGCCCAACAGAATGACTCCACCTCTCATATCCTATCTCGGGTGCCGAATAAACGGCCTACCCGCTTGTTAAATTTTTCGTATTTTCCAACCCCCCCCCCCCCCGCGATTTTTAATATTAGGACCCCCCCTCCCAGTTAATTTTTCACCCCCCCCCCCCGTTGTTTATCTGGCACTCGAGAGTATGCCTAAATTGCTGTTAATAATTTTTGCTTAGCATTTTTCGAATTTCCAAAACAATCATAACTAACCTAGCTTTACACATCACTCCATAGCAAGTAGATTTGGGTCCGATTTTTGGGTCTTCCTTTGTAACTTTCATAACGGCATTTAGTACTGTCGATATCAACGGGCAAAAGCTGTCCATTTCTGCACAAAGCTTCTTTCGTTGACGTTACAAATCGATTCTAGGGAGGTGTCTGACATTTTCGTACTGCTAAAAGCTTTAGAAATTTCTATCTCGGAGATTTCAGCGATTCTTTTCAAATCATTTTCATCTATTTCATAGGTTCCCACCGACGGTCTCTAGAAAGAGGGAAAGCCCATAGGTAAAAACAATGGTATCGTAAAAATTCCATAATCCTAGCAAACAATGCACTTCTTTTTATAAGCATGCTGGAAAATCCGTTTAAAGCGAAATTTCGTTTTTAGCCTCAGATAAAATATTTAAAGCGTACGATCTTATCCTTGATTTGATGAAAATTTTCAATTTTTTGTTGAAAAACTGATTCGAATCAGAATCAAAAAAACGGCTAAAAATGTTAGGATGTTATTATGCTTATCAAAAAAGAGTGTTTAAAACCCTATAGACGCTTGAAAAAACCTAAAGCGTCATTTCAAAGTACTGACTAGTAGTTATATGATACAATTAAGATTGAAGCAGAAAATTGAATTATATTATGACTCTTACCGTCTGTATCTCCTCAAAAGACACTCTTTTTCTTTTACATCCAGTATTTTTTACCCATGATTCCCTAATTTCGTCCTTTTCCTTGATGGATTTTATATTTCTGTGACATTTTTTACAGATGCTTTCGTTTTTAAAAAAACAATAAAAAAACAAAAAACGACGGTATAGTTTAAGGGGATTGGTTTTTGCTAATCGATTTGAGTTTCATGCGTCTCAAACAAAACTTTTTTGGGAATACGTCGATGAAGTGAAGTGTAAAAGGATAGATAAAAAACTTCTTGAAAAAATCAATTCACACTTCTCTGATTGATATTTAAACTGAATTACAAAATACTTTTTTTTTATCTAGTGTTTTTATCCCTTTATTTCCCATTGATTGCTTGATTGATTATATTGAATAAGAAAAGAGTTACGAATCTCTAGTTCATTTCTCCACCCCCATCGATGTGTTTACCCTCTCCAGACTCCCCTCCCTACATTTAATCGATTAACTTATTTATGATATGTGTTGAGGTAGTATCTTCGATGTAATCATTTATGATATGTGTTGAGGTAGTACCTTCGACGTAATCGTTTATGATATGTGTTGAGGCAGTACCTTCGACGTAATCATTTATGATATGTGTTGAGGTAGTACCTTCGACGTAATCATTTATGATATGTGTTGAGGTAGTACCTTCGACGTAATCATTTATGATATGTGTTGAGGTAGTACCTTCGACGTAATCATTTATGATATGTGTTGAGTTAGTACCTTCGATGTAATCATTTATGATGTGTGTTGCAAACTCAAAAACCATAACTCGTTTCTATAATTTCGAAAACCAGAAAAATAATTTTTATGAAGATAATGTTTGAGAGTTTTCATTCTTGAGAATTTTGTTTCAATTAAATCTGTTTTTCAAAAGTGAGCAGTGTCAGTTGAGCCTGCTGTGCGATTGAGCCTAGACATTTCCAGTTCACAAATTTTATAAGAACTAGAAGCGGTTTTATCTTTCTTTCTTTCGTTTTTTTATTTTAAGAAACACACTTTTAAGAAACATAAGGCTCAGAATGCCTAAAAACTAAGAAACATGCTGAGGCTGAGAATGAGAAAATAACATTTTTTAATTCGTTTTTTTTTAAGAACCTTCCAATCCAGCCTTCCATAAGGCTGATTATGTCAAAAAGTTTAGTTAAGGCTCAAAAGGCCGATTTCTTAAGAAACAACGAGGCTGCTTTTCTTAAAAAAAACGTTTAGTCGTTTAGTGTATAGATTACAAGCCAAATTCATCAAATTCAGTTCACAATACAAAATTTTCATCTTTAAGGCTTTCTTTCCTCGAATTTGTTATTATACACAGTATATAGAGTAAAATCTTATAATGTCTTATTTCATCAAATCCAGTCTTCAAAACAAAATTTTCATCTTTACAATTACAGCTCGTATTTGTTATTACAGTAGAACCTCCAATTAGCGGACACCTCTGATTAGCGGACATAATAATTTTCCCCGGCCGTTTCCTAGTCAAATCCTTTTATTTTAAAAAAGTCTCCAAAAGGCGGACACTCAATTAGCGGACACCTCCATTTAGCGGACAAAAATTTCATTATTTATAAAAAATTCCAAAGTGACCCCTACAATAAAGCACAGAAGAGAACAAGTTTGCTATTGCCTCGTTTGTGATACGAAAGCATCCAACGAGCTGTTAGTATGAAATATTTATAGTCGAGCTAGACATGTTGATTTGTTAGTTCGATATTTGAAAATTCCTGTCTCTAGAAAAGTCGATCTTTTTCACCAATAAAACACAGAGGCTTTCGTATTTCTTTTCTAAAAGCACGATCCACACTCTCGGGTATCTTGTACTACCTGGTGCCTGAGATTAAAAAAACGCCAGAAAGATTCATTCCGCTGATTTGTTTGAAACGCGGGTAACACCAAGATGATATACGTCTCAAATGACTTTGCGGACAAAACATCGAATAACATAGCTTCTAGTCCTCATTCATAGTAGTTGTTCATGTCCTTGGGTTGAAAGGAGTGGGATTCCCACCTGATATGCGACTTTTCTCTCATATTTCAAGAAAACATCGAGTAACAAGTTTCTATCCCTCTAATGTGTCTCATAGAGGTTTTTCATGTGCTGGAGTTGAAAGGAGTGGGATTCCCACTTGATGCGACTTTTCTCTCATATTTCAAGAAAACATCGAGTAACAAGTTTCTATCCCTCTAATGTGTCTCATAGAGGTTTTTCATGTGCTGGAGTTGAAAGGAGTGGGATTCCCACTTGATGCGACTTTTCTCTCATATTTCAAGAAAACATCGAGTAACAAGCTTCTATCCCTCTAATGTGTCTCATAGTAGTTTTTCATGTGCTCGAGTTGAAAGGAGTGGGATTCCCACCTGATGCGACTTTTCTCTCATATTTCAAGAAAACATCGAGTAACAAGTTTCTATCCCTCTAATGTGTCTCATAGAGGTTTTTCATGTGCTGGGGTTTAAAGGAGTGGGATTCCCACCTGATGCGACTTTTCTCTCGTATTTCAAGAAAACATCGAGTAACAAGTTTCTATCCCTCTAAGTGTCTCATAGAGGTTTTTCATGTGCTGGGGTTTAAAAAGGAGTGGGTCCCACCTGATGCGACTTTTCTCTCATATTTCAAGAAAACATCGAGTAACAAGTTTCTATCCCTCTAATGTGTCTCATAGAGGTTTTTCATGTGCTGGGGTTTAAAGGAGTGGGATTCCCACCTGATGCGACTTTTCTCTCATATTTCAAGAAAACATCGAGTAACAAGTTTCTATCCCTCTAATGTGTCTCATAGAGGTTTTTCATGTGCCGGGGTTGAAAGGAGTGTCCCACCCGAATCGAATTTTTGTTTTTGTATTTCGACAATAAATATACATTGGTTTGAAAAAAAGTGAATGGCGTATCGAATAGTAAGAGACCTGTCTAAACATGCGGATAGGCGATACGGTCATTTCTACATCGCGCCTTGTTCATCGAACACTAAAGATTTCATTAATAAGGACAGATTTTACTTTTCTTTTCCATGATGATACAAGGCTGAGATTTGCGATTCGTGTTCTTGTTCAACTTTTAAAATTTTTCATTGTATTGTTTGTTTTTCTCGTCACATTCGTTATCTCATAGCATTTCTTGATCTATTTCCTGGCGGAGCAACTTACGATTTTCTTTGTCAAAATATCTCAAAGAGTACTCCTATTTTCGCCTGCTTGGAGAGGCAAGGTTTTTCATCCGGAGGAAGAAAATCTAAACAAAAGGCTTCATTCAGCTAATGATACCCTTGAGCTGTCAAACTCAATTTAGAGGTTGATACTTGTAATCAATCTAATTTAATCAGTTTACCAAAACGTGTATTCTTTTTTAGCCTAAGTGTTATTAATATTTACTTGTGTCTAGTGCATATCGAAATACACAACAATCCATAATTAACAAATGTTAGACCATCCCCCCCCCCTAGTTTATGAGTTATAACAGTTTAAGTGAAGTGAATTAGGATACAACAAGGTGAGCTTCGGGTGTTACATTAGCGGTTCAAAATCGAATCGGAAATGGGAGAACTTTTATGAGGGTTTTATTTTTTTTTAATTTGATCAAAAACAGGAGCTTACCGAACTAGAGAGCGTAAACTGTATTTCTAATTGAAATTACAACAACTTGATTCAAAATGGAAATTACAAGATTTAATAAATAAATACTATTTGTCAGCAATAAAATAAATATCGATCACGTCATCATTTGAAAGGTTCATCATTCTTTGAAGGTCCTCCTGATCAAAAAGTTTTGTAATCGTAGCTCCATGATCACCATGTAAATGGGAGTCGAAAATGACAACAAAGTCTGGACAAGGGATAGCACAAAAAGATCGTCCCTTTCCTGTCAAGACAACATAACCCACGAAATGTTCAATACATCCATAAAGATTACCAAAAATCGTATTTGTAAAAGAGGAAATATCTATATCAAGTACGGAAGGAAGTATTGAGAGGCTTTCATCGACATTTGTTGAGGTTCGATTGTCGTGAAAAACATTTCCGATTTCAATACACCCAACAAAGCATTCCAAAACCTCAATCGAGCACCAGTCAAGGAATAATGGTGGCATAAAATGACCAACAAGAAGAGCAATAGTTGTACAAGCAGAACTTCCATTTCGTCCGTTCATTCTTGCTTGGCTAAGCTCAGGAGGGAGGTACACTACATTTTCTACGATGTTTCCAGTACCACCATTCATGAGGTCATTTCCAGTGGATAAAACCAAATCAAGGTCAATATGGATTTCATCTCTAATTTCATCTTCGTCATTTTCAACGTCAAAACCATCGTCATCGATATCATTATCGAAAATCTGTTGGAAGATTTCCATAACATTTTCATCCTCGTTTTCCTTTTCAGAATCGTCTTCTTCATCATGTTTGACATTTGAATCCGGAAGAATTCCTTGAAACATAGACAGCGCCTGGCGCAACATATGCTGAGCGTATAGGTATCCTTCTCGGACAAGGAACAGTTTGCCGAAAACCTACAAAATAAAGAATACAAAAATTTCCAAATAAATAAAGAGAATGGTCGATGGTTGAGCTTAAGGCTCTGATATTTAGGCCAAAAAGGCCAAAAAGTCGTTATAATTCATGTAACATTCTGAGACTTATAAACGCTTTATTTATAAGAATATATCCTATAAGAATATTAGGGTGAGATTTTGGAGTTAAAAAATAGGCATATTGTTTAGAACAATAAAAACTAAGAATAATGCTCACTCTCAGCCAAAAAAACACTATTCTCATAAAAAGTAGTATAAAAATAAGGCAAAACCGTTGAATAAAATACTGTACCTCTGAACTTTCCAGATAATTAATCTCTTGTTCCATTGTAAGGCACTTGTTTCCATAAAAGCGGAGGTACTTTTTCATTTCCAGCTGAAGAATCACGAGTTCTTCCTCACATCTTTCGTTCTTCATTTGCGAGATCAAAACACAACGTTTTTCGATATCTAAAAATAAGGTACTTTCGTTAAGGTATCTGTATCTTTTAATGATAAGAAAACTAGATATCATAATGAAGTTTATTTCAATTGTAGATCAAGATACAACAATATATCATTTTAATAAAATTACCTGTGAAGCCACGAGGGTACAGCCGTTGTTGCAAATCTAAAATCCACTTGAACGATCCTTTGATAACGTCATCAAAAACAACTTTATCTCTTGAAAATTCGTTGTAGAGGGTGATAAGATTTTGCATTGACGTAGTTGTCTTGGATACTTTTTTCCTGAGTATAAATCGTTGTTTCGATGTATCTAATAAATTGAGATTTAAATTGAAAATACAAAATATATATATAAAAGATCAAAATTTGTTCAAAGTAGTGAGAAGTAGCTCTATCAGAAAAAGAAATTGTAGCGAAATTACCCATTAAGCTGCTTTAATAAGTACAGAACTAGGAAAAGATGTAACAAAATAACGCATATAACACAAACCAGCAACTTTTTTTATCCTTGTGAGCCAGTGAACCTTTTCAAAATATACGCTCTCCATCATTCGTTCGAAGCCAACAGTCACAACCGACAATACATCATTTGGATCAATGTTTTGACCATTTGACTTGATCAGACTACGTAAGATTTTGATCTTGTCCTCTTTTTTCTTGCGTAAGAGTTGGATGTTGAGGACCGAAAGATCAGGCAGATTTGGACAGATAGAAGCAAGGAAAGAAAACTCTTCGTGATCATTGACTTGTCTTTTGAGGTCGTGAAACAGGAGCAAGATTTTAGCGGAATCAGTGAGTGACGTTGCTGATGGTACTGAGACTAAAATGATAACAGTTTAACGTTTCTAGTTGATGACAAAGGGAATACAAATCGCTAGAAAAAAGGTACGAATCGAAACGATTTAGAATTTATCAAAAAAATTTGCTTTTACATCTAAAAGAACGCAGCTTGAGGTGCGTTGAAAAGTTCAAATTTGACGGAGATATACCTTTGGATGCAATAGCTCGGATTTCGCTTTTCAAGTCAGCAAAATCCGGCTGAACATCAAATTTATCGAGAGCAGTTTTGACATCTTTTTCGTGTTGTAATAGGTCTCCTTGAACCTAAAAAAGAAAACAAATTAAAAAAATTAATTCAGAGCATTTATATAAAAAGAACAACTGTTCAGCAACTTACTAGATTCGCCAGATTTAATGATAACCAAGTTAAAATAAGAAAGAACCAAAACTATATTTACCTTTTTATACTTTTTGACTAAATACTCTGCCTGAGCTTCAATTTTTCGTTTGTTCCAGTGAAGAATCATTTCAGTTAGCGTCTCTTCTCTGTCTAGAAGAAGGTTTATAAAAAATTATTGTACATTGTACATAATTAAGTAATTCAGAAAACTAAACACTTGTTCGGTTTCTTCCCCAGTAGACCGTCCCGTACCATCAATCCATTCTCCATCCCATATTACCTGTTAAATAAAACAAATACTGTCTTATTAAAATTAAACAAGATTGTGAACAAGTTGGTGAAGATCTTCGATAAAGAATTCATAAAGAATGAATTCTGAAAATAGATTTGTCATTTTGTTTATTTTATTACTGAGCAGATGCTGTAAGAAAAACATTATTAGCTATAGATTATATGAGTATTCATACTTGACAATCAAGTCCGTGCCCCTTGGCGTGCATCACCGACAATGCTCCGGTAAACTTTTTCGCGGTCGCTGGGTCGACCCGTTCAACATATTTACGCAGTTTACACATCACATCTGCAAACACAAACTGGACGTTTCGAGGGACCATGTGATGTTTTATCAAAAACAAGGCATAACCATACAGTTCACCCTGGTGCATGTTCAGTGCTTTTTGACCTAATTGGTGACGGCAAGACATGACTTCAAGACCAGTAATGTCGAGAGACTTTTTGTTACGAGCTGTGTTACGAGCAGCACCCCAAACACCACCACACCTGTCATCTTTTTCAACCTTTAAAGAATGAGAGTTTAAAGACTATTTTTTTTCTTTATTTTTTTTTCTTTATTGAAACAAAAACACGTGTACACTACGAACATATATTACAAAACATTACTTAAACATAAAATATAGTCCCTCCCCCCGCTAGGAACTAACGTTATATCGCCAGAGGTACTAGACTATGTAAAAAATAAATAAGTAAATAATGAAAAAATCTTGGAGAAGGAAGCTACAATTGTTAGGTAAAAGCCTAAAATAAAGCACCACTAAACCTTCCAGTTTCGTTAAGAAATTCAACAACAGAACAAAGAATAGATTTATTTAGATTTGAAGTCAAACTTTCATCCCCATATAATAAAAGCCGACAGAAAAAAGGAGGGTTAAGCGGCGGATGAAAAATAATGCCTAGGGTCTGAAGTTTGTCGAACAAAAATTGTCTTGCATGGGAATATATAGAGCAGTGCAGAAGAAAGTGCTGAGTGTTTTCAACAGAGTTAGTTCGGAAACCACAGAAAGGGTCTAAAGTGTCGCAGAAGCCATGTCTAAATTTATGCTCGTTGAGATGACTGAAACCGACCCGAAGTCGATTAAGAAAGATCACTCCTTGAATGTCAGGAACATCAAAAACATGAGATTGCTTGGGTCTCGAAAGTTTTAATTGAAGGTAGATCTCGTATATTACCTCCCGGACTAAAGACTATTATTGTAACATGATGAACCTTTTGATTTTCCTGATTAAATGCATCCGATAATTAAGGTGGTATAAAAATGATCAAATGATAAAATCTTTCGCTAAAAACCTTTCCGAACTTTCCTTGATACAGCTCTTGAATGAATGGTTTGACTTCCATGTCGTTGACGATAAATAAACCATCATAGAATTCTGATCTTGTTCGTCTGCAAAATTACATTAAACAACTACTATTGCAATCGTATGAGAAAAACCAAATCCTGATAATGACTCTTATTATTAAAGACAAAGGATATTTTCTAAAATATTAATTTGTGATAAAGTACCTCGACACGAGGAAAATAATGAATCATAAAACGTTCCAGGGGTGACAATGGAGATAAACAACTGAGAGTACTTACTTTCCTGAACTCTTGTAACAGTACAGTTTACAGTTTCCGTCTACATGAGAGGAATGCTGTTCGTATGCGCAGGCAGGACATTCAAGCCAGTTCTTATGCTGTGCACAATCGATCTTGTACTGACAGAAACACCACTCTTTAAAGGCTGTTGAAAAGATGGATGGGGAAATTTTGCCATGCTAAAATTAAAATGAACGTACACCATGAGAAAACTATTTCAAGGTACATCATTCAAATCAAATCAAATTAAATAGATAAATCCCGATTTTGCTATGAAAATTGATTAATACGAAAAAACTTTACCCAAATTAAATGCTTACCCTGCCATGGAATTTTGCCAAGGTGTTCAAAACTTCAAGAAACGAGTTTTCCGAAGTCCCTGGTGCATTTTTACGGAGACCATCCCAAAATCTGAACACTTCTTGATCGAAAAGGTAACTCAATCTTATTGGTGAGTTTGGCCAAAACCCAGATTGAATTATGTTTGCCATGGTAAAAGGATTGTTCAATTCCCCACACCCAAGGCATCTTGTTGAGAAGGTACGCAATAAGCATTTCCCTGAAATTGAAAAATTTATAATAGTTAGAAAAGATTTTTGCAGGATAGGATTCAAGAATTTTTCAAATAAAATCACTCAATCACCTGTTAATGAGACAACATTGATGTAATCTCCTGCAATTCTCGTGATATCTTTTCCACTGCAAACTGGGCAAGCCTTTGGCAATAAGGGTACCATACTGCCTATAATTAAAAAGAAGAGAAAATCAATTTGTTAACAATATCTAAATTTACTAATTTTAAACAAAATCAAAGTATGTTACTGTAGCTTTTAATGTAGATCTATCATACGTGAAAATTGTAATATTTTAAACCATTACACTTGTCATTTATGGTTAAGTTATCATCAAGAACTTCTGATGGCATCATTGATCTTCTGTATCCGTCTACATAGCCAATACGATTGTGCAGAGTATTAAATGAGTGTTGCTTTTCATCACAAACTGTACAAAGATTATAGAAATCGGATTTTCATTGCAACAATGGCATAGTCCCGCATTGGAATAGGATTCTACAACAGCCGAAAAAATGGAATCTCTCTCTTCTTTCCAGTATCCCTCTTCATCTTTCTTTCGGTCACTCCACGTCTTCTTTTTAGGGTGTTTTTTTAAGCAGGTCATGGTTAATAAGGTTTGTAAGGTTACTCAACTCTCCAATTTCTACAAATGAAATCATAAAGAAAATTGGATGAAAATAAAGTTACTGAAAAAGTAAAAGTCAAAGATTCTAAATTATAAGATACATCACCTAACAAAGATTCTCTATAACGTACCTCCTGATGGAGACGAGGGATCGTCATGCATATGCACAATATCACATTCTGTATCAGAAGAATCTGGTTGTTGATCTGGATCTGGAAGAATGAAAAATTATAAAATTGTATTATACAGATAAGGTATATTTCCCGAAAGTTGCTTTAAACATAACATAATGAAATAAGGTTAATAAGGTTCAGATGTTATAATAAATAAACACAACATATAACAAACCTTCTTGTAAATTTTTTCTACACTTCTTTCTTTGTCCAGCAAACGGGTATGCTCTTGAACCATCAACATTTCTTTTCACACGAATCACTCTTTCTTTCAGTTTTTTATGTTTAGTTTTCCTTCTTTCCTTCTGGTTGGTTTTGTCATTAACATCACATTCATCTCCCAAACTTTCAAGTCCTGCAATCTCAATTCCTTGTACTTCTTCCAATTCTAAGGATTTTAAAAATAAAGAAATGCTGTTCAAAGATAAGGCAACCACGCCATGTACATACAAGCTTTCTAAAAGTTTAGATAGGAGAACAATAAGTTGAAGTTAAGCATTAAAAAAAACTATTGAAAAGAATACACATTAACTTACCAAGATCTCTATCACGCTCATGATTTGTACTCCTCTCCATTTAGATTTTCTTGAAGAAAGAAAAGTAAAATATTGAAGTACCTTCAGTACACACAGTACAAGCAAAATAATGAGTTATTATGCAGATGGAAATGATTTAATTTTAGAGATGTTTACTTAAACTTTGGGAAATCTTGATGTCAAGATAAACTTTAAAGTTCTTTATTCAAAACTTTCTATTTATCTGTAAATATCACATCAAATCCATTATGATAATGTTTTCCCACTGATAATATAAAATTAGAATAATTAGTAAAAGTGAGCTCATCTGATATAATGTCATTCACTGGTTATGGTTACTAAAATCTGATGTTTCTTTTTCATTCTGAAAGACAAAAGATTATTTCAAAAAAGCATTTTCCCAAATTATATGATTAAATTCCATTGTAATAAATTACAAACAAAATCTTTAGCTACTACTTTGGATTTATGGAACTTATCTAAAACATCACAGACATGTTTACAAAATTGTAAAGACAAAACACTGACAACTGGCACTTTTTGTATGTGATCACACTTTTCAGCTTTTTACATAGTGGCAGATTTAAACTTGATACTACGAAATACCAAAATGTCTTGAAACAATTCTTAATAAAGACTGAAACACACATCTTAAGAATGAAATACTCTCTGGACCTGATAAAGCTTATTAAAAATTTTTGTGAAGATTTTTCACCCAGGACATTCTTATTCCGAACCCCCCATCCCCACCAGTTCATTAATCTAAGCAAAGTACTTTCTTACTCTATGACTCTAATTTTCAGTAGAAACTGACAGTAGTTTTTCAGTAGAAGTCAGGGTCAGTTAGGTGACAGGAGCCAAACAACTTTCTCAAACAGCACTGTCAGTTTTCCCCACAAGGACCCTCTCAGCAGATTTTTATGCCCGAGGTTGCGCATTAGAAGATGTTCCATGGTACAAGCGCACAAAAATGAAAGCACCTCAAGTCTTGAAATAATGCAAAGCTACGCCAAAGCTACATTATTTGTTTAGGAGAAGTCTATTGAAAAACTAATTACTACAGCATAAATTTTTTATGATGATGTCCTCTAAATCTATGTTTTACAACACAGCTGTTACCTAGACCAGACTCTATCACTTGATACGATTAATAACTTTTCCAATCGATGACCAATCGATAACCAATCGATTGAGTCCAATAATTGAAATCCATTAATCAGGATTTTAAGGGAGGCTTGATTGCCTATCACTTGATTGATTGAACATAATTGGCTATAGTATGATCAATTGATCACAATCGTTAACCAATTGGTGAAAAACAAGCCCGACACTGATTGGACCTACCTGATGATTAGATTTTGAGTATATAAGTAGGGAAGTATAATAATACAGTCCCGGGGGGGGGGGGGGTACTAGGGTTGGTGAATGAGGGGTATGTGCGGACGGGACCTCCGAAAACCGACCCTTAGAGAGACCAAATTTTAGTTAAAAAGTGACCCTTAGAGAGACTTTTTCGAAAAATTTTCTCTGATTTCAAAAATTTCCTACCCTTAGTGAGACTTTTTTGTAATTTTTTGTCTCAAAATCAAAAATTTTTTCTGAAAATCGTGATTTTCCCCACCCTTAGAGAGACTACTTTGAAATTTCCTGATTTTTGTAACCCTTAAAGAGACTTTGAAAGGTGAAAAACCCGACCCTTACCGTCCGCACATACCCAGCACCTATTTTTGCCCAAGTACCCCCCCCCCCCCCGGGAATACAGTTCAGTGATGGAATGCCAAGGGGATAATAAATCAGTAATCGTTTGAGTTACAGCAATTCCAGTTATAGAGAGGCATAAATAGCCTAAAAAACCCCTCAAGAGACTGGAAAAAATCGTTTGAGTTTATTGAAATAATTGAGTTGAAGAGAATAGAGTTGTGGAAAGTCAACTGTAGTTATAATGGAAAAAATCGTGAAAAAACAACAGGCGAGCGAATGGTTTCCTAGTGATTTTCGGCTGTTCTAGCAATTTTTCAGAAAGTTCTAGCGTTCCAGTTCCTGGCGCAGAGGGAATCCCTGGGGAATCTTTCCGAAAGACTGTCTGCCCGCCTGCAAGCATTTTTAACACCTGTTGCAAACAGAATAGTTTTTTGATGGTCGTCCTATTGATTATAGGAATCAATTGATTGGTTATCAATTTGTCATTGAATGATCAAGTGTATGAAGTCTCTGGCCTAGAACTGAAGGCAAGTAATTGCTGTAGTAATTTTTTCCTTAAAATACAAAGTTAAATAAAAATAAAAATGGTAGAGTAGAGCTGCGAGCAGAGCTGGTAGTTCATTTGTTTCGAAATTTTGCTGCTTTGATCTTGATTGGTCAGTCATTTGAGGGCTATGTATGTTAGCCTCCACTGATGCAAATTACCCGACTTCGAGGTGTAAACTGCATTTAGTTGCCAATACAAAAGAAGTTATATATGCTGAAAATATATTTGACAAGAACGAGAAGAACGAACGAGAATATCGGACAATCATGTTAGCAGCCTTTTTTTAGGTGTTTAAAATCAAATTTTAAATAATAAATTTGATGAGAAGAACTAAGAAGAAAAAAAGAAATTTCAGTGGATGCATTTGACAACAGGGGGGAATCATTATCATTCAATAAGCACCCCTGAAAGGCTGCAAAAATGGGAGTTTTTAAGAACTGCTGCACAATCTTCCTTCATTTTAACCCATTTAACGGTCAGACAATTTTTGGCTGATTATTGACAATTGATGTGGTTTTCGGTCAGTTTGTTGTTTTATGCTGTATTCCGTCCGGTGGCAAAAAGTATCCTTTCGCTGCACCGGACGCAATAAGTCCGGTGTCAGCTCGGTGTTGCATACAGGGAATTTTGGACGCCGGACATTTATGAAACAAAAAATTAAGAAACACCGGACACACAGGACTGGTCATGTCCGGTGAGGTGTCTTCTGTACTCTTGATTGTCCGTCCAGTCAGTGGGAAAGAATATCCTTCTTCCTTAAGTCGGTGTAGAGATTGTCTGGTGGTAAAAAAAATTCTCATTTTACACCAGACTTTCACGTGTCCGGTGTTTGTTAAGTCCGGTGCGTCGTCGGCAGGGTCCCTCTTCTGGATATGGAGTGTGCACTTACTTGGGTTGATGTGTGTGTGTCATGCCGTGTGTTCTATTTATCGAGTAGGGCAAGTGAAACAAGTACTGCAATCAAAAATTATACCAAAAGAATAAAACCAGGTGAAGCTAAATAAAGGTGAAAGCCAGCCAGAAAGCAGTGCAATTTACAATACTCTTTTCGCGATAACAGTCAGTCTACCATCTTCATTTGAGGAAGGATTACGTCATTTTCTATTCGTTCAATTTTGCTTATGTTTAAATGTGTTACATCTAAATTCAGTAACTAACTTAGATGTAACACATCTAAAGCCACACGGAACGTGTTTTGATATATTACATTTAAATCATTTCCGAGTCTGGGCTGAAAATGCTGGCTCATCATACTTTGATTTTTAGAATCCGGTACCAGATTCCGGTACTATACCGGGCAGCCTACAGGTATCCGGATAAAAATTGAATTATCACGCCGGGTGTAAAATACTTCAGCACATTTAAACAATAATATGCTTTTACATGAAGACCACTAAGCATTTTATGCTTTATATTGTTATCAATTTAAAGGTTATTCTTTAAAAATGGAAAAGATTTACTTTTTTTGTTTTTCTTTGAAATTTGAGTACAACGATCTTAATTAGCAAATCCCCGGTTGTACTTGAGTAATTCGAAAACGAAAGTACATACAGAAAATTCCAGGAATTCTCCGTTAGCCTCGTTTTCAAATTACTTTGCAAAATCCGTGCAAGATTGCAGACAAGTTACGGACACAACAACACAAGTTTTGGTTTATGCAGAAAGTCATAAACACCTGCAAACTGTAAACACCCGCCAGCTTGCCCCCCTTCGTTCTCTATTTCCACAAACTCTTTCACTAAATTGCTGAAGTATGTCGACAATGAAAACTCTTCAGGTAGACGAAGGGGTTCCAGCAAGTCCTGGAAGAAGAAGAAACGTAAGTTGAATATTTCCATTATTTTTGTCAGTCTTTGGTTTGCTCTAA
This sequence comes from Clytia hemisphaerica, assembly GCF_902728285.1. Classification (NCBI taxonomy): domain Eukaryota; kingdom Metazoa; phylum Cnidaria; class Hydrozoa; order Leptothecata; family Clytiidae; genus Clytia; species Clytia hemisphaerica. The sequence continues at coordinate 957,495 of NW_027103253.1, read as the reverse complement.
ACTTAAACTCTCATATCAGGATTATTATCTTTTACTTTACAGCAATACAATGCTGACAAGTTGACACAACACGTGTTGCATGTGTATATGTACAAGCGACTTTAAAACCAGGAAAGCACTTGCGTGGAAAGCTTGTAATAAGCTCAACAAAATCTGGCAATGTGATCTTCTTGACAATAACCTCAAGCTGAAAATTTTCAAGTGTCTTGTGGAGCCCATTCTTCTTTATGGTTCTGAAACCTGGACCATGACAAAATCTATGGAGAAAAGTCTTGATGGGTGTTATACCAATCTCCTAAAAAGGGTTCAAAATCTTGATTGGAGAGATCATCCCAACCTCGCCCAAATCTACCAAGGTCTCCCTAGAATCTCTTCTGTTCTTTTTTCCAGGAGGCTAACTTTCTCCGGCCATTGTTTCAGAGCAAAATCTGAAATCATTTCAGATATCTTATTGTGGTGCCCTACTGGTCTTAGACGCTCAAGGAAGCGTACTTTCCTCGACAAGTTAGAAGAACTGAAAACAGTTATGTCAGACCGTGAGCTGTGGAAAGAGGGATACTCGGTCAGTTAGGAACATTTGGCGAGTTCCTGTACGCAGCCGCAATCAAAAAATCATAACAACACTCATTAAAATAAGGCGTTCGTGTCTTTTCTCACTTTTTTTAACCTAGACGATGTAGCAAACAAAGTAAGTATAAGCACACTGTGCTTTTAATTGGCTGAAATTTTTTTTCGCGTCGGAAAAACTTTTTCAAACTTTCAGCAATGATTGACCAAACTATTATAATGAAAATTATCCAGCGCATTTTTTATCTTCTTACCTTCTTCATCTTCATTGAAGCACTCGAGGTTTACTGAAGCTAAGCACATAAGATATTCTTATAATTATTGATATTCACTGAAACACCGTTCTTTGTGCGCTGAGGTGGAGTGCGTGACGTAACTCGCGCGGCAACTAACTCGCCTTCTGTTGGAAGATCATATTGGGCGTTTTGACGTTACCACCCATTGAAGCAGCGGGCGCCTCTGTCTTTCCGCAACTCTTTCCACCATTTTAGATGGTCTTAACAATAGATCCAAAAGGGCGCCATAATCTTGGAAGATGATTTGTTTTGGTCTCCGGCTTTGGAAAGTAGCAATGTTTTTGGTTGTTTTCGATGGGAAATGGTAAGAAACTTAAGTTTACAAGTGTCATTTAGTTTTTGCTGGTTTATAGAATGGCAGGATCCTGGATGGTTTCCCTAACTGTCGGTATTTCTGACCTAACGGTCGAAGGATGATGATGATGATGATATGTACATTGACAAGTAATCCCTGAAGAAGTTTTTATAGAAATCTGCAACAAAAACGAAAGTGGTCTCTTTTCTCCGCAGTGTGGAATCCATGCAAAAGCCATGCCAAAGATATTTTGAGGATCAAGAAGGTTACACCCAAATGAGGACATTCTCACGCCCAATATATTCGGCGTACTGTGCATGAATTCCAGACTGGTCTCTTCTACTGATTGCTTCCCCCACACAACAAGTGTTCGAGTAAGCCAAATCGCGTATTACGAACAACCTCTAAAGTAAATTGCTGAGTACAAGAGAAAAAAATCCAAATTCATAATAGCAGCCAAGCCCACGCTGATAACTATAAAAAATATTTGTTTTTCAATCAGCTATTGCAGCTCAATAAATCAATAAATAAAAGTATTTATCTAAAGTGAAGATTACATTTCAAAATAAAACGATTTCCAAACCAACCTTAAGTCAATGTCTGCCAACTTAAAATTTCTCTGCAGGGTCATAATTTTATTTAAAGATATAACACCCCTTTCTTAAATAAATGGACTCTTAAAGTCTTTCATGTTTGCCGCAAGAAGGGTGAAAAATTTAATTTGACCCCCGCATTTTTCTTTCTTTTTCTAGCCAGTTCCCGTGTGTGTTAGTGTAGACACAACTTTAATCCGGGGAAATGAAGCGTTTTCATTGATCTAAAATCACGGATGGTCACGTGACCAGAATTTTATCCATGGAAATGCGGCAATTTTGTTGTTTTGATTTGAGCAGGCGAAATTTCTGTACAAACCAAAATAGGGCTTCGTTGGAATACCGGTTGAAGCACTTGTGCCCAGCGCTCCTTCGCAGCTGCTTATCAAATTTCCACCAATATGAGGTTGCTGCATTTCAAACGACTCTTCCTTTTGGCACCCGTGACCTTTCAGCGCCTTGGGCGACGGGTGGCTGTAAAATCCCACCCTTCATATATTTGTTTCAATCCGTGATCTGTGGCTTAGGTTTTTTCTCATCTTCAATTTACTGAAGAAAGTGGGAATTTGATGCAAGATTTAGATTGTCAACAAAGTGCCGTAAAATATCATTGAATCAAAGAAGAACTTAAAATCTTGAATATTTTAATTTTGAAGAATAGGTGCAAAGAAGTGAAACATAGAAAAGTTTCATTTTTCATTGCTTAAATCGAAATGGTTTATTATTTTGAACAAACCCCTGTAACTATGGGCAAGCACCCCGTTGCTAAGATGTTGGCTTGAAATTGAAAATGAAACCACTCAAAACGAAAGTAAAATCGGCCCGTATTCGAAATACCATAATCTTGATATGTGAGTTTAAGTCTATACTGTTTGTTTTTTCTGTTTATAATAAAATTGCCTCCTGTTATATTGGATTTGCATTTGTCTTAAATCAATCATTGCATGGTAAAATACCAGTACCGTCAACTGCTCTAACTTGGGACGATTAGTCGAAACATGGGACTGGTTTATATCTTGTCTGTATTTTAACTTAGGGGACCCGTACATATTCATTTTCAAATTGATGTTATCCTCTGAACCCCCCCCCACCCCCTACAGATAACGTCAAGCGATGTATACCGAAAGTTTTCGCCATTTTTTACATCAAAGTTTTCCCGTGCAAAGTCCGTACTTGGTTGTACCCGTGTGTGTATATGTTCTTTTAACTAATGACCTTTATTTAAAAAGAAATTAAAAGCTCCACTTGGCGCTAGGTCCGTGCTGTGCTTTAGGCTTACCACCTTCTTTGCCCACTTGTGCAATGTGACTCCCTCGATTGCGTAAACAATGAAAATATGATGTAATGATATCATAGTGTGAACCAATGGGATTATGCGAGCAAATTTTAATGTAATTCATATATACATGAATATATTTTCGACAGCTTAAGAAGTATAGTATGGTTGGTGGTAAAACAAATATTCGCGATTTTCACAAAGAGGTATACCTTTGATTTCTTATAACGTCAAACCTAACTTTTGAAAACCCCCACCCCCTCATGTCATGTCAATTAGAAGTTTCATTGATATTACTCTTAGGTTCCAAATAAACGGGCCCCCCCCCGCTTGTTAATTTTTCGAAAATTTTCCACCCCCCCCCCCGGACCTTATTAGGACCCCCCACCTTTATTAATCTCTAAGAATATTTTCAGCTATCAAAGAGAAGGCCCCTTATTTTGCTCTAAATAGCCTGATTTTAGCCTATTGTACCTTATTTTTGGGGTTCAGAAGTACAATTTCCAACCCCCCGGCAATAGGTCCCCCCCCCCGTTTATAAATCTAAAATTGCCAACCCCCCCGTTTATTCGACCCCCCCCCCCCGTTATTTGGAAACCTAAGAGTATTGATTAAAAATTGATAGGGACAGGGTTGAGGTATCCATTATATCATTATTAATCGATATTATCAATTATTAACACTGTAATAATCGATATTATTGATTAAAAATCTATGGTGATAATTTAATTGAGTGCTAAAAAATTGTGAGTATCGATTAGCTATCGATTATCGTTTTTAATAGATATTTAATCAATCGATTAATTATTGATTAGCTATCGATTTTAATTGATAATCAATTTTATTGATTAGTAACGTCTGATACAAGTCAAGCAACTTTTGTTGATGACAAACCAAATGTTTCATTTTTCCGTGAATTTTGAGAACCCTTCGAACTTTTTTTCTATGTATGCTAAAGCATTGTGGTTTTTACTTTTTACAAAAGCCTGTGATCTTAGATAGCTTTCCAGCAGTATATAACACTGCAAACTCGGGCTAGACAGCAAAAATTGGTAAAGTGCCGAACGTTTTTGCAACATTTTCAAAATTGTTTTCTGACGGGCAAATTTGGGCCAAAAAACGGCTAAAAAACGGGTTTTTTGGACTTTGTGAAAAATTGGATCATTAATTTTTTCTGATTTTTTGTATGAAAGTAGGGTACCATCATAGGTAAAAGAATCACTATTAATAAGCATACATCAATGTTCTTAGTCAAATTACTCAATTATTTTTATGAGATAGATGTATTTTTTGCTCATGAGGGCTCACTTTTGAAAAATATGTGTGTTTAGACATGAAATTTTAGGCTGATTGGCGTGTTTTTATAGAAAAACTGGCCAAATTCGATATTTTTTTATAAGCACATTATCAATTACTTAGGTATTAGCTTTTCTTGAGGTTGGCTGTTTCATTCTTTATTATTTTTTGCACAAGCATGCGTAACTATAAACCCTCGAATGTAACGGAGTCCGATTTTCGAAAGAAAAATGTTTTTGGGCAAATTTGGGCCAGAAAACGGATAAAAAACGGGTTTTTTGGACTTAGAAAATTGGATCATTAATTTTTTCTGATTTTTTTGAATGAAAGTAGGTAAAAGATGGCTCAAGCAGATTTTTGTAAAAAACGAATTTTCAGCTCGAAAAACGCATCTTTATCTATAAGAATCACTATTAATAAGCATTCATCAATGTTCTTAGCCAAATTACTCAACATTTTGATGAGATTGATGTTTTTTTTGCTCACGAAGTCTTGAATATGAAAGAATATTTATAGAGAATGAAATTTTGGTTTCTAAACGGTTTTTTATAAGAAACAAACGACTAATTTTAATAGATCGGCACTATTAGGGTTCTGAATGATTGTTTAATGGTCAAGCTCACGTAGATATCAATTATATGTGTTAAATGCATAACCAGGTAGGTCCATAAAAGTATCACTTGTTTCACTTTTTTGCTTCTTTTGCATGGGAATGTTTCAAAAAAAAGTTTATATTTCTGCCAAAATTAATTTTTTTTTCATTTGGGGTTTCTCCTTTCAGAAAAACTTATTCTTTATCCATAAGTTTTTGTTCCTCCATTTTCAGAGGCCCCTTGAAAATGGGTCCTACCACCTTTTTTGACTCATTTCAACCTTTTTCAAGCTACTTTTCTTCAAAAACAAAAATAAAACTTTCCAAAAGACCAAAAATTTTCGAACTTTTTCAAATTTTTTATTTTGTGATGTTTTATGACGTCATTTTGCCTTATTTCCTTAATATCTCCTGATATATTCATTTTCAGATATAGGTTGTGACCTTTTTCTTTATCAGTTTTTCATGCTCTTTCGAATGGAACAAAAAGTTTTCATTTTTCATATATTTTGGTTACCATAGTAACCCATGGCAACGGGTGGTCACACCCGGCCCCCCACCTCTCAAACTTTGATCTTCTACATTCAAGGAACAATATTCAATCATAAAATCCCTTTGCACAAGCTGCTGCACACAGGAAGACATAGTGGCCTCTACTAAAATATGAAAGTTCCAAAAGGCGTTTAAAATGCATAGTTGCAGGGCTATCAAAATGAGTGCTTATACTTATCAATTTCACCTTCCAAATCTATATCTATCTATCTATTTAGATCGAACATAGGGGTGTTGTGATGTTGTAGACAATAGAATGAGACCGGAAGTGTGATTGCCTCTTTAACATACGAGTTGGATTCCTTAAGATATGTGGGTGATTGCCCTACATAAGCTGAGTTGTATTTTCATTTATTTCTGTTAAAAAAGTTGCTTATATGTTCCTTGTGTGTTCTTCTCGGAAAAGCCAATGGGCGGGGTGAGTGGGCGCTTTTGCAGGAACTACCGTGAGATCGGGTAGCTTGCATCAGTGGAGGCTTCTATGCATAGCCCTCAAATGAATGACCGGTCTGGTCATTAAAATACAAAGTTAAATCAAAACAAAAATGGTAGAGTAGAGCTGCGAGCGGAACTGCAAGCGGAACTACGTAGTTCTTTTGTTTCATAATTTCGCTGCTTTGATTGGTTAGTTATTTGTGATGGCTATGCAAGTTTCCCCTCCACTGATGCAAGTTGTTACCCGACTTCACGATACCGCTGCCAACCTTTTGTTGTTGTTTGTTGTTTGATGGTGTTTCAGCAACTGGTGTTTTCTTGTCAAATGATCGACTTTTTATACGATTCGTTTTATGACGCCAAATATTAAATCTGATGTGATGTTTCCATGGTGATTTATCGTCAGCTCATACGCTGTACTTTGAACTTCGGGCCGCAATTTCCCAAGGGTTTCAGGGTCAGCACAGGTAGCTCTAGATAACCAAATAATCAAGATCCCATGATATCTATCTATTTATATATTTTAAGTATATAGTGACAAAACATACAATGTTCGTTCTCCCTACACATTATAAGAATTTAACAAAAAAATATAAAATGAAAATGAGTTAATAATAAAATGTTCGTTTCTTTATTCAAAAATAGTTTATAATATAAAATTCTAAAAAAGCTCTTAATCATTTTCCCACTTTGACAACTGGTAGTAAAAGTACTAGGTACACCAAAAAAGTTTTATTAAGGACGTATCAGTTGGCTTTTTAGCCCTTATACTTTACATGCTTTTTATATGGACCAGGTGTAGTCAATGTATGAAATTGATCAGCTATAATAACTGTAATTAAATATAATTGTGTCAAGGTGTGCCGTGTCATAATATTGGATTAGAAAAAAAATCAATTTTATTATGCTTGAAGCTTTTCGGTGTTCATACTATCATAATGTTCATAAAAAGGATCTAGTTTACAAATTCAGCAAGTTGAAAATGTCATGTTAAAAACAAATAAAAGGCTATATTGGCCTACCTATGTATTTAATGCCAAGAAAATAGAAAGAAAAAAAAAACTCTAAAAACGTAAGGATCAAGGAATTAGACTCAACTTTGTTGTTCAGAGATGGTTTTCTAAATGTAATAAAACATGTTTCTACAGGGGGGTTTAGAGTCCAGGATATCAACCAATGGCCCAAAAACCTGACTTTTGAGATTTGAAAGTAGAAGGTATCACCCCCACTCCTAATTTAGTATCAACACCAACTTGAAAATCCCAATTATCTAAAAAAAGAGGGACCCACCCCCCTAAATTGGTATCGATACCAACCTGGAAAATCCTGATTTTCTGAAAAAGGGAGACCCATCTCCTTCATTCCACTGGGAACTTCTATTTTTTATTTCAATGTTTAGTCTTAAAGATATTAGATTTGGACCATTTAGACAATATAAATGTCTCAGTTTCTACCCCCTACATTTAGGGGGGGTGGGCGTCTTGGGTTTTGATGAACCAAAAGCAAGGGGGGTGTTAAAAGTATGACTTTCCTAAGGGGGGTTCTCAGTTAAGGGGGGGGGGGGGTCTTCTTAGATAAGGGGATCTTCCTTGAATTATGCAAAATTCCAATTTTTTCATTTATACTGATTTTCTAGGGGGGGGGTGTGGAAATTTTAAATGAATTTCCTAAGGGGGTTAGCACTTAAGGGGGGGGGGTCCTCTTACCTAAGGGGGGAGGGGTCTTGACCCCTCTAGAAAGTATGTGTCTTTTTGACTGAAACTTTTGAGCCAATCTCCAGAGCTGCAAATAACGGCCGGTGAGGCTGGACTTAAAAAATTGTTGGTTTGCCGTCACCCGACCCTAGATTTTGGAGGTGGGTCGGTCGGATGCAAAGATGCAAAGTTCAACATTATCAAACAAGTGATAGTGAAAGAGACTGAAATTGAAAAGATTAATTTGATAATCTTACATAGAGAAAACTTCTGGATCAAAGAACTGAAAATCTTCATGTCCCATGACATGAACCAAAATCTCAGACTTCTTCAAGCGAGCACCTAAGTCTGATCTACACATTCCATTTAACCCTCGCCTTTGTTTTCTTAAAAATCGTCTTTAGTAACGTATTTGTTCAAACGTAAAATAATTTTGTAATAATTCTTTTAAAATAATTCTTCCTGTAGAAATACCATGCCATTGGTTGAGTCTGAAACATGTTGGATAAAAAATTAAGCGAAGTGGGGCCACGATTTTATATACGTAGGGAATAAAATTCACTCATCAAAGCCCTTCAAATCAAACGGAAATTTTTTAATAAAAAAATGACAGATCAATGAATCCATAGGGTATAGTTATTAGACTCATACAGGTGTCCACACACCTCTTAAATTTCCTTGATAAATTAGCCTTCATTTCATAATATGTTTTTTCCTCTGAATTCTCCAACGATTCAGTCAGAAAAAATCCTTGAAATCCACCTCAATTCTATTTTCCTCATTAATTTGTAATAGCATGGTTTAGAGGGTGATTTTGGAATTGATACCCCTGAGAGGTTCATTGAAAATATTTTGAGAAATACCCCGAACATAGTGAGTGTATTTGAAATGTTTTCAATGAAAATGATGATGCTTTCTCTTTTTCACAGAGTGTTTTGCTGTATTTCCTTAGAAATGTTTTAACGTCCGAATTCAGTTTTCTTTTAGTTCGAATTCTGTTGTAATGATATTGATTTTTCAAAAATGTCACCATATTTTTTCAGAAAATAAAAAAAAGCATTTCCTTTACTACAAAAGGCAGGGCTAAAATTACGGATTATGTAAAAAATGCTTAAATGTTATCAGCCATATAGTTATAAACTAAACCGTGAACAGTTCTTACACTTAAAAAGTGCAATTATCACTCAGATATATTGAGTATCTAGTCAAATGCCTGGCCTGAGCATCATTTTTTGGGTGTATGAACGTATGAACTTCCAAAGAAATTATGTACACAAGATTTCAAGGGTTTCATAAATGAAATGTTTTTTGTTTTTTTATAAATATAAATTCATTCATGCTTCAAATTCACTTTCTCTCACAGTTAATAATGTCATTCGTATTAACTTCTCTATACTTATCGATCAGGCGCCTTACACGTATTTTCTTGTAGGTTATATAGCTGACACTTATAATTCTGCAAGTCGTATCGTTCTTAACAAGGACCTGGCAGTAGGTATTACATCATCGAAATCTAAATTTGTTCATGACAAGATAGAGTTGTTACTTGCACTTGGCATGCCTCAGGGGAAAACTTGTTTGTGCCAATTATATTGTTCTTTTTATTGAAGAGATCTGAAACGCTAAAATGTTTGAGGTTTTCTGAAGTGTTTTCCTTGTTGCAAGCTCGTAAACAGAAACTGTTTTTACCTGTTCCACACAAGCCGTTCAATCCTGCAAAATTGCATATAAATACAATTGGATGGCCTAAAGTAATGCATATAGACAACAAATTTTATGTAAACTATTGAGCTTAATATCATTTAAGAATCATTTTTATTAAAATTGGAGTTGAAATGTTTTCCAGAGCATTTTCAATCACTATTGAAGAGCAGCTAAAAGATGTAAGAAAGCTTTTTTTGTTGGTATAATAGCAAGTTGACGGGTCAGGTTGGAGTTTTTACAAGCTCTTTTTTGATTTGGTTGGTCGTTGACCTTTAATAAAACAATTCAGCTCCTTGTTCTAAAGAATGTGTCTTTTACTTAAAAATGACCAATTAGTAAAGTGTCTTGTGTAAATTCTAGCTCATCCCAACTTATTGACCAGACTTGATGGATTCAAGAGACTATCTTTTGCTTTTTTGTTTCTGAAGGGAAGGCTGTTGAAAGATCAGTTTCAAGCATCTTGTATATCTCATTAATTTAGAACTTTTGAAGAGTTTTAATTTTATATGTAAACCCATCACTCAAAAAAGCTGTTTTATTTTGATATGACACTTTGTTAACAAACCATGGAATAGGGTGTTTTTATAACCCAGTTCACTAAACTTCACATTAGTTTATGACAATAAAACAACCATCATCCAAACTCTCAACAAAGACATGACATATTGATACACGTCTGACGTAAACTATGTTTTTACTAAGAATTTGAAACAAGATTTTACTCGAGACATTCATTGTTAAGTTCAAGTTCTTATATAAAATCTATATCGTGGAACATTGTCACTAAAACGTTAGATACATTACACGCTTTTTTTAAATAAGAATATGTTAAGAATATCACCATCATGGAATTGGGCAACTGAACCAAAGAATGTCATTATTAGAGCATTTTCAATTATGAATTATTGTCAACTACCTCCAAGTAAGGCTCACTGCTTTCACAAAAATCCATTTTATGCTTTAGACGTTATATTTATTAAATGTTCAATCTAGTCTAAATTAGAATTCTAACCTAAGAATGCTGTAAGAATATTTTAGGATGATTTTCCCCAAAAAAGTTAAGAATATCCATCATGAAATGAGAAATACCATTCTTATAAAAAAAACGTACGCAGACTTTTTACTAATTATTGAATTTGGAGGTTTCCATCTTTTTTGATTAATATGTTTATTATGACTGATCTTCGAAACCCCTTTTTCTCCCTTGAAAAACCTTGATTGATCTAATGTGCGAATCCCCTAAAGAAAAAATTGTTTATGAACGAGGATTTTTCAGGATATTTCATTCAAATGTTTCTTAGCCTAAGAGGAAAATAAGATCGAAGGAGTTGCTGAAATTCCAGCGTGTATATAACCTGCTTAAATATGGATTTTTGTCTACTTGATATGTTTTCATAATTCTCCTATTTGGAGTAGGAGTTTCTTTATTTCATTTAGTTTGTTAAGCAGATTTCTCGATGAAGAGGAATCTTGTTTTTTTTTCTTTGTTTTTCATTTTACCAGGAATATGATAATTCTCTCTTTTTAAAAGGATCTTTCGGGGTTCTTTGTTTTGGTTTTTTGAAGGGATAAATTTCTTCCTAAAAAAACTAGTTACATGCAAATTCTCTTGAACGATTGGTAATTTGTTTTAACATTTGTTTTATTATACTATAAAAGTCTTACCTCTTGTTTTTAATTTCAACACTCTTTGACAAGGTTTGCTGTAGGGTTCACTCACATTGATTGAGCCCCGGCGGTTTCCCTGTGAATGAGATTATTCGTTGCGTGAATGCGTAAATTAGAAAAATCTGAAAATTCAATTTTTATTTGCGTCAATATTGCAGGATTTTTTTTTTGCGTGAATGCGTGGATTTTTCATTTTACTTCAAACTAGTGCAAATATAACTATAATTTTTCGAAGTTTCTATGATTTTCAAAGCTATTTGACCGATCTTGAAGAAAAAAGAATTTCGTTAAGGTAAACATTCGAGCTATAACGAGGTTCGAATTATTGAATCTTCACTGTAGTATATGTATATTTTCATCTATTGCAGAATTCGTACAACTTCATGAATCTGGCCAAAGAAGAAGCCAAAGACGTCAACGATCAAGATGTCAAATCACTCTTGCAGACTTGCCCATCTGAATTGAGAGAGGTATGGACCCTAGTTACACTTTAATTATTTTTCTGGCGTGGTTTTCAGGTAGTTTGTGATATAGCTCTCAAATTCCGCATTAACATTCCCTGGAAAAATGGCAAAATTTGCAAAAAGGCCATGAAAAAAAGATTCTATTGCCCTTGGAAAAATTGTTTTTTATAAAGAAAAGTGAAGGTCGACGAAGTTAAAACAAGACTTTATTTAGTCAGATGAAGTGACAGCTTTGAATTGAATGTTCTTAATCTTTCACCTGGAGATTACATAGTCATTGCAGGCCTTCTTTTCAAATAAGATAATTACTTCACTTACATTTAACCAACCTATATTTAGTGGCTTTCCTTATTTTGTAATAATCTCTACTCTTCATCATTTCAGGAGTTCACACAAAACTTGACTGGATTCCAACGGTTGTTCAATCGATTCATTGATGAACAAGGGCGGGAAGTGGAATGGAGAAAAATCTCGCCTCCGCCAGCCGCCTTGGTATTTTTTTTAATACATTTTGTTAATTTTACATTTAATTGCCTAGAAATTATTTTATTGCGAAAAACAAGAACACTCTCTAGGTCGTGCTGAGTTTTCACTCGATGAAGGCTGATAGTGCGCGGTTTCTAATGGTTTGATTACTAACTGACTAACTAACTACTGCAGTCATTCAAAAATTTAACTCGCTATGTTTCCAATGTTGATCACATAAATGAAATATTTTGCCTTTTCCCTCGGCCTCGCTTGCTAACTTTCACATACTCCGGACTTTCGGACCCTGCCCTTTTTTATTCGGCCCTCCTCTCTCTACTATTAAAAACTATTAGAGTAGGACACTATTGGTAAGGTTGATAGAAAAGACAGTAGAAAATAGGTGAAGCATCAAGCTCTGTTGAAAGGTATAATTCCAAGTTTCAGATTAGAAATTAAGCTCCCACCAATTTAGGCAATTTGAGCACCGCTTTGAGCAATCAATACTGATGGAAGGCCTTTTAGTTTTTCACAAGACTCATTCGATGCCTTATGAAAAGTTTATTTTAATAGATTGTTTATCATAAAGCGCGGAAAATTTTGATTTTGTCCATCTTACATTATTTTGGCATATTGCTGACACATAGTAAAATATTTTAAATATTCAGTGTTAAAACTGGATTCAAAATTGAGTATTTTGCCTGCTGCTCGACATTTCCACTGGATGATATTGCCACATTACTTCTAGATCAAACCGCATTCGGAGTTGAAAGTCAATGATTTCTCGACAGAAAAGATTCGAGACATGCTGAGCAAACTGGTGGTCTTGAAATTGAACGGAGGTCTAGGGACGAGTATGGGGTGCAAAGGACCCAAAAGCGTCATAACCGTGCGTGGAGATTACACATTTCTTGATATGCAAGTACAACAGATTGAGGTGAGAATGAATTGAATTTTTTTTTTATTTATACGCAGAAACTTTTATTGGAATTTTCGTGATTTTTAATCATTTTTCAATTTTCTGCCAAGTAGGAAAATTAGGCCTGAAAAACCCAAGAGTTATTTTTAAGAAAAACTTCTAACTTTTAAAGATTAACTCGAAGTTTTCACTAAATTCGTCGAAACTTTGCATGTGTGATTTTGATTTAGTAGCATTTTAGATGTGTTTTCAGAATAAAAAAGACTAAACGGTTCAATCCATGCTAAAGGAGATTAGCAGGCAGAAGAACAAAAATTTGCCATTCGTGATAATTTACTAAGGGAGGGAAGCACAAAATCATTGTATGCACACTGTCGGAGGAAACTTTCATCCAATCTCTAATCCATTCATATGTTTTCTACCCTATCCAGCATTTGAACAAAAGGTATGGTGTGAACATTCCACTTATTTTGATGAACTCATTCAACACGCACGATTCTGAAGATACGCAGAAGGTCCTTCGCAAATACACTTACGTCAATGTCAAGATTCACTGCTTTAAACAAAGTCAATATCCACGAATCTATAAAGAATCATTGAGAGCCGTTCCCACAGATATCGGCACCAGTGAACGTGATTGGTAAGCATACGCATGTGCATTGCAATGTCTTCTAACATTACGTCATGGATACCCAACTGTTGATTGGTTGCAAGTGACGTATTGACTGATTTTATGTCACTCACAACCAATCAGCTGTTGGGTCATTCAAAACTTTCATTTGTGACTTTTATCAATCAACCCAGCACTCTTACTCTCTAGTTCTAGACTTAAATTAATTTAGTCGTACAAACTTTCGAGAGCAGAAAATTTCGCGATTTTTGCGAATTTTGGCCTTTTTCGTCTTTGAAAGTTCTTAGCAGGCTAATTCGCGAAAGTTATGCTCGCGAAAAATTCGAAAAAGAAAAAGAAATGACGTAGCATTTTTTACAACTTTTGTCGAGTTTTAATTTGTCACTACTGGCTTAAACCGGGGTATTACGTCACGAATATCGTTAATTTCTGCATGTTTAATAAGCTATTTGGATTATTTAAAAAAGTTTTATCAGTTGTTGATAAGCTACAAGATTTAAAGATCTGATATTTTTCGTAAATTATGTCATTTACATCAATTTTCTTTAAATTTAATTTTTCAGTTGGTACCCACCAGGTCACGGTGACATGTATCAGGCCTTTTACAATTCTGGTTTGTTGGACCAATTCATTAAAGAAGGAAAAGAATACGTCTTTTGCTCCAATATCGATAACTTGGGTGCCACTATTGATCTGTGTATCCTTTTCGACACCTATATGTGGATTTAATTAAGTGCTTTAATCCTCAAACATTGTATCTCTTGATAGGCCTTTTTTATTATTCTCTTCTTAGTTCCTGTAATAACGAGTTTAAGTATTTGCACTTTTAAAGACGGTAGAGTGACTGAAACGATATGGATTAGCCCGCAATAGACTTTTTCATAAATTACGTCACGAACATCGCTTGCTTCATACTCAAACAATTTATATGGTGATCTTGTCCCTTGAGACAGGAGATGATTTTTTATGAATAGAAAGTATTTGTAATGAAATCTGCTGGGAGTTAATCATCATGGCAATAATTTCAAAACGAGGCAAGTGATGTTTGTGACGTAATTTATGAAAAGGTTTATTCTGACTCACAAAATTGAGTACAATAAAAGTGCTGATTTAACCGTCGTCCTAAGTCAGTCTAGACTTTCATAAATTAGAAGCTAGCCGTCGCTGTCGAAGAAAAAATACAAATATATAAACTCGCTAATACTGGAATGGAAAAAGTTGTTATATCTCTCAAGATGGATTAAATGATATGAAGCTTACTTCAAGAAACCATACAGGAGGATTGCTGTTCCCTCCAAGTCCGATACACCCTTATGTCACAGACCCGCTGGGACCCCAGCCCCACTGGAAACTTGCCCAAAATTTCGCCCCCGTTGGAAAAAATACCCTACAATTTCAGCCTCACTGGGAAATTGATTTCGATTTCATCCCTCCTTAAAATTCAATGGAAAAAAATTGTACTCCAACCATCCCCCACTGGAACTCTTGGGCTCATTACAATAGAATTTCCATTCCCATTGAGATTTCGATAGAAATTTTCATCCCAACTGATGGAATAACTTCCACCGGGTCTGTGAGAGAGGTTTGTTCCGATTGTCAAGTTTCACAAAACGATTCAAGTAAACCATACCAGCCCAATCATATCACTTTTTATTTCGTCTTAACTGCAACTTCTTTGAACACGAAAAGCTATTTTACACCATTTAATGGACCCTACCAAAACAGATACCGAGAAATGTGAATTCATAATGGAAGTGACTGACAAAACACGTGCCGACGTCAAGGTTTGTAGTACGACGGGGTTTATCTAAAGAATCCTGCATTTACTAAAAATAGACAAAAAGAACGACAAATGTCGCCATCCACAGCCCCGACCGAAAGTGACTGTACTACCCCGTATTCTTTCCTCTTTGTTTATCACAGAAATTAACTACACATGGTTTAAAGAACGACAAATTATGCATGCGTGTTACAATGCAGAGTTCTTTAGAGTCGAACAGACTACTTTTAATTTCAGGTTACATTTTGTAAGGAAAGGCGTTTTAGATTAGTAACACTTTAGTCCGTTAATAAAGCTTTAAAATGAAGTTTAAAATTATGATATTTAAGACGGAAGAAAGCTGAAACATTTTTCACAGCAATGGTTTTGACTCTTTGTGTCCCCAAACGAGCACCTTAAAAGTATTCCATCCATTCTTCATTATCATAGGTTTCAGCTTATCTTAAGGGAAGAAATTTTCGCGGAAATAAATTTTTGGCGGAATTTAATTTCACGGTTTACATCTCAAAATTCGGAAGTTTCACGGAATTTAATTTTGCGGTTGAGAGGATTTTCTGTTTGAAATATGTTCAATTTTGCCCTAGAAAGACCAATTTTATAGGTGATTTTTTTCTTTTAAATCATGAAAATATTCGTGTTTCGCGGAATTTAATTTCGCGTATTTGTCAAAAAACTGAGAAAATTTCTTCCCTTTTAAAGGTAGGTAAAAATTGCATTTGAATTATTTCAACGAAGAGTTTTATAGATATTTTTATTAACTTTCAGGGAGGAACACTTATCATGTATGAAGACAAATTAAGACTACTGGAAATCGCCCAAGTACCCAAAGATCACGTACGTTCTACACTTTCTGTTAATGGCTAAAAGATTCACTTTTTCCCTTTTAAGAAAAATTATTTTCTGAGCGCGATTATTTTCTGCACACACTCGAGTAATTTTTAGGTTTGCTCAATTTAAATTGAATTTGTATTTTTTAAGTTATCAAAGTATTAAAATTCATCACGAAATGAGTTTCATGTTGTAAAAAAACAAAACTATCATTTTTTGGATGATAGGTCTCGTCCAAATTTCCGAAAAAAACTTCTCAAAATTTGGGCAACACCCCAGAATATCCAAAAAATTGTTTATGTCTGAGATTTTAGTACTACTTCCTCTTTTTGGACCTACCCTAAGGTAGTCCTTTAAATTAACCCTTGTCCGTCCGTCCGTTCGTCTGTTGCCGGCTTTTCTCGGGATCGGCTCATTAGTTTTTTCTAATTTTTTGCACAATGATGCAAAATGGCAATGCCCAAAATGTGACGGAGCCCGATTTTCGAAAAAAAAAATTTCCGGCCGAAAATGGCGGAAATATGCCGGAAAAACTGGTTTTTCGGCATTTTCTCGAGATTTCATCATTAGTTTTTTCTGATTTTTTGCTCAAGAATGCGTATTAACAATGCCCAAAACATGGCCTAGTCCGTTTTTTGAGAAAAAATTTTTTCCGGCCGAAAATGCCGGAAATATACCGGAAATCGCCGTTTTTCTGGATTTTCATTGGACTTTTTCCACATAATTGGTTGTTTTTCATTCAAAAACATTATTAAAGTCTATTCACGATAAGTGTGCACTCTTTTTTCTTTTACCTATAACTTTTGAAGGAATTCTTCAATCTTCATAAATTTGGTATTGTTGGAGAGATATTTGTGAGTGGAACAATTTGAAATAAAAAAGTTTTTAAAAAAATTCTAAAAACGAAGATGAAAATGAAGAAGAAAAAAATGAAGATCCTTTAGAGAAGTGCTATAACTTTCATTTTCACTGGAGAGATTCTTTGATCTTAGGAGGTCATCACTGTGAAGAAATTTCATTAAAATATTTATTCAATATAAAGTTATGATACAAAGTTAATAAGTGATTGACCCCAAAAAATAGCAGAAAACAGCAGAAAACAGCGTTTTTTGACGTCAATCAGCTTATAACTTTGTTTGATATCTTTTGACTGAATGATTATTTTTGAAAAATCTTTTCACAATGACAACGTTCGATAATCAAGGATTCACTCCAGTGAAAATGAAAGTTATAGCATTTCTCTACAAGATCTTCATTTTTTTCTTCTTCATTTTCATCTTCATTTTTAGAATTTTTTCAAAGATTTTTTTATTTTAAATTGTTCCACTCATTTTAATATCTTTCCAATGATACCAAGTTTATGAAGATTGAAGAATTCCTTCAAAAGTTATAGTCAAATGAAAAAAGAGTGCACACTTATCGTGAATAGACTTTAATAGCAACGCCCACCATCAAGCATGTTTCAATTTTCAATAAAATTGATTTTTGAAGCCAGAACTTTCTAAAAATCGCCGGAACAACCGATTTTCGCCGGAAAAACAGTATTTCTTGAATTTCTTGAGCTATACTTTATATTTTTTCATGAAACTTTGCACACTGATGCAAAATGTCAATACCTAAATTGTGACGGAGCCCGATTTTTGAAAAAAATTCATTTCCGGCCGAAAATGCCGGAAATATGCCGGAAAAACTGGTTTTTCGGCATTTCCTCGAGATTTCATCATTAGTTTTTACTGATTTTTTGCTCAAAGATGCGTATTAACAATGCTCAAAACATGGCCGAGTCCGATTTTGAGAAAAAATTTTTTCCGGTGGAAAATGCCTGAAATGTGCCGGAAATCGCCGTTTTTCTAGATTCTCAAGGACTTTTTCCTTATAATTGGTTGTTTTTTCATTCAAAAACATTATTAATAGCAACGCCCACCATCAAGCATGTTTCAATTTTCAATAAAATTGATTTTACTCCCCTTCCCTCTTCCCCCATCAACAATCAATGATAAAATTTTATGTTTCATGCATTTTCGCAAAACGCTATATCGTCTGCCTGATTCTTTTAATTTTTCTCCTTATTGCCTTACTATCTAGCCTTCATCATCAGGTAGGTCCATTCAGCATGTTGCTTGTTGAGGGTCTTTTTCTTTCACCGTTATGTCCTCAACTCAGTTTTGTTATAAAATTCTCATTTTGTCATCAAATGTTACTTAAGCAAAGTCGAAGATTTATGAAGTTTACAGTTACTTTCGGCATTTTTTTTTTTCAATCTCTTTAATCACCAAGAATTGGTATAAATATATACGTTAAAAATTTGTTTTCTAGATATATGGATTATCTACAAGTTTTCGTTTTTCATAAAAAAAATGTAAAAAAGGCACTCATGTGGGATTCCCGGGTGTCTAAAGGAGAGATTGCGCTGTCAAACGGGGCCTATCCGAAGGTGCTGCAGCAATCTTGCCTTCAGGACTACCCCGTGGCCCCCATGAGGCCGAACGGCCTAAAAATCTAGAGGAAGCACATTGAAGGAATCCCCGTTGATTTGAGACGTTTGGGGAATTGCCAGGCTGGATAGAAATAGAATGTTGAGATGGGAAACGGGCCTAAACTAGGGCTTGCTATACACAAAATGATATGAAGAATTCGAAAAACAGGGGAGATTCCCCGATTTTGTAAACACACAATAATGGTGTTGGAGCTTGAAAATCATGAAAAATAGTAATGGCTGGATTTAAAATTACACTGGGGTAGGCCTCACAAGTAAGTAGATTATGTAGAAGTTGTTGTTGTGCTAGTGACAAATTTACATTTCTCATCGCATTTCAAACCTTTAGATCGAAGACTTCAAGGCTGTAAAGAAATTTAGGTAAATATTTTAATCTTCTTAAATCCAACTGCGCTATGATAGTATCTTTCTTTAATTGGACAAAAGTTCGCGGGAATTAATTTTCACGGTTGAGCTCGTCTGCGAAATTTAAGATTAGCACTTCTTTGATGCCAGTAAATATTTAAAAAGTAGCTTATTTTGAGTTTAGTTTAAAGAAATATTTCCCGGATAAGGCCTTTCCAAAGAAATTTCCATTGGGACTTAATTTCGCGGATGATAGCAAAATCCACGAAATTTTATAATCCCCGCGAAATTTTATCCCGTTAAAATAGTTGTGCAGTTATTTTTGGCTAACAGCAGGGCGTTACTTTTTAACCGTTTTTATTTCCCAAAAAAGATCCAAACAATGAAATCTTTTTGACCACTTAACCAAGGTTAACCCAGACCACTAAGTAGGGCCTAGGGGTAAATCCAACGTTGCAAACCGTTCAATAATAATGCGAAAACGGCATTGGACTTGAAATATCGTTTATAAACATGTTTTCTGGGTCAGACTCATTTCATTAAAATTTCCATTTTTGGCTTAAATTTCCTGTTTTTCATTTTTCATTTTTTCTCGCCGATTTTCTTATTTTAGAGGAAAACTACTAGAATGATTGTTTTAAACGATATTTTTCATCCCACTTCTTTTTTCTTAAATGTAGAGGTAACGCACTAAAGCTGCGACTTACCGTAGGCTTTTCCATTCTGCTATTGAGAAAGATGTGAAATCTTTTTAGTGTGGGAAGTTGAGGACTAAATTCAAACAAGGTACTGTATAAGTGGAAAATGTAGGAAACTCCCTGATAAAAGAAAAACAACGAAGGAATGGGGTATCAGGCTGGCATAAATAGAAATTTGTCATTTTTATTGATAATTTGATTCGCCAAAACTGCCTATATCATCGTGACTCTTTTTAAATGAAGTGATTAAATTTATCCATTCGTTGTCTGGTATAACATATAGCTGAAAAAAGAAGATTGGACGCTGTTGCTATCTGTGAATTGTACCTATCATAAAAGAATTATCTTCATACGTCTTTCGATTACCACTACTGCTAAAAAAAATCTTTAAAACGATTTATCTATACGTTGGTGTTGCCAATATTCCAATTTTGATCGTTGGCGGATTAGCAAACATCTACGCCTTCTATTGTCTGGTCACCTTCAAGAATAAAAACACCTCGAACACATCGTTTGGTAATCTTGAGATTCTACTGTTAGCTTTGAACATTTCAGACATATTCATGTGTCTTGGAAATCTACCCGTCAAGATTGCAGTATACATCATAAACCCGACAATTGAAGATAAACCAAGGTTCCTGGGCTACATGGATGGGGTTTGTTTTTGGTCCTCTTCAATGATCGTCGTCTTAATTGCATACAATAATTACATCAAGATTTCAAGCCCGCATAACTATCACAGTAGAATGCCTTCCAAACGAATATACACTATCCTTGCAATCATATCCACCATCTCGTTGATTCACCCTGTTTCGATTTTTATCAATCCTCGTGTGATGGGGGTCGCTTCAATAGTTCTGTTTTTGGTCACTGTTTCTCTTCTATCGTATTTGTATCGGATAATCATAAAGACGATGGACAGCACACAAGATCGTATGGAAAACAACAGCGAAACCTCTGAAGCCTTAAACCAAAAAATCAAACGGCAAGTCTTTCGTAACGTGTCAAGAATAGTTGTTGCTTATGCACTATGCTCCATTACAATCTTGATATGCCTATCCATTTTTGCAGCTGCACCCAGCGAAAACACCTTAGAATTAGTCAAGTTTGGTGTTTACGTAATGACTTTCAGCAGTGTCATTAACCCCTGCATCTACGTGCTGAGTAACAAATCGTATCGCAAACTACACCGTCGTACGTCAAAAAAAGTCCGTTTCAGTAGAAACGGAAAAGTCAGCTCAGTTTCAATAAAAAACAATCCTCGATCGTCTAATAGAAACAACGCTGAATGTAGCGGTTCTGCCGAACAAAATCAGGATGCTTTAGAAATTCCCATGTAATTCCCGTATCTGGTGAAATTGGAGATGGATTCTTCATTTATTTATTGTTAAAAGACGCTATCATATTTAATGGGACGAGATGGAGTTTTTACAAGCTCTTATTTGATTTGGTTGGTCGTTAACCAGTAATAAAACAATTTTGTTACTTTTTCTTAAGAACGCGTCATTTTTATTACTTCAAATGACCAATTATTAAAGTATCTTATAAAAACTCCACCTCATCTGTATTTAATGTCTATGTAATCGTGATTTACAAACCTTTTGCTAGTCAAAAATTAAACACTAAGAAGCTGATTTACTATCAGGCTATCGTGTGGAGTCATTGCCTAATGTTTTCACCGCTTATTTTACCAGAGATAAAATGGTATCATGGCTAAAGGTCTATTATATTTTACAATTTTTTTGGGAAAAGCGGAATAGGCTTTATGTAAATAAGGATCCTCTTTTTACTTTTTATGATGTAATTTCTAAATTTCTTTATGTTGAATAGAGACCTTAATTTCTTTGGGAAATGGATTTCGATAGATTACAATGAAGCATAGGTTGGATGTTTATGCTATGATTTATTCTTTTATATACAGTACTGATGGCAAGTGAATAGCATTGTTTGGTGTATGAGCTTTAAGGCCGGTCTCCATATACGCGTGATGCGATTGCACCTTCTGGCTTCAATCCTTTTTGCTTGGAAAAAAAATTACGTCATAAAAATGTAGCGCGCGCTCTAAAAAAAAGTTGAATATATTTCAACTTTTTTCAACCGTTACGTCAGATCGCGCCTATGGAGTTGCTTCATTTTTCTTTTGACCAGTAGCGTGGAAGCTTCGCTCGAAAAAGTGCAATCGTAGCGGCACTTGCATCTTTAATTTCCCACCTCAAAATGACAGTTGATAAGGACAGCCAATCAAATTTCGTTATTCTTTCATTGGTCACACTTTTAGAAAAAAACGCAACTTCTGAAAGCACTAAAATTAAAATTGTTTTCGTCTTGTACATACATAAAATTATAAAATACATGACGGGTCTCCTGTCTATAGATAAAATAAGATCTAATAGATTCCAAATTTTGTGAACTTTATCAAGGGTATTTTCAACGATGAAACTGATCAATTGTTTTAGCTCCAAATAGTAATACGTAATTCAGAGATGCATAAAATACCTTTATTAACCGCTAAATTTACCAAGGTTTTTTGTTGTATTTTCTTTCAATTTCCCCCTATTTATATTGCTAGAGCCGAGGAATTTTCGTGCAATTTCTTAATCATTTTAGATAGAGCACTACATTTTATCTTGATTGATTGATTGATTGATTGATTGATTGATTGATTGATTGATTGATTGATTGATTGATCGATTGATTGATTGATTGATTAATTGATTGATTGATTGATTGATTGATTGATAATTGATCAACAATTTGTCTTCTTTCTCAGGATTTTCAATACGAATAACTTGTGGGTGAAGCTAGACGCCATCAAGAGATCCGTGGAGAACAATGATTTGCACATGGAAATTATCAATAACCAAAAGGTATACCCATATTATCCAATATCGTTAATGATTTTTGCAGCCTTATCAGAAATATCACCAACTCTGACATCTAGAATACACCTGGATTGACCCACTAAAAACATTACGCTCGTACAAAATGTTATAAAGTACTTGTGATTGTGATTTTTAGATATTAAAGATATCTTAACTGTACTATAGATATATTATTACTAGAGTGAAGTTCTAGATATTACTATCTATTTCAATTCCACCCAGCAATCCCTCATTTCTTTATCAGTTTCTTGCATCTCACTGTTTTTCTCTTTTCTCATAATTACATTTTGTTGTTTTCAGCAATTAGACAATGGTTCGAAAATCATTCAATTGGAAATGGCTATCGGTGCTGCCATCAAATGCTTCAGAAATTCCATCGGTATTAACATCATTTTTACTGCTTTTCTTCTTAAGAAAATACTATACTGGTGAATAGTTTGCTTGGAAATGCTGGAGAAGGAGTCATTTCTAAAGACATGTCTTATCTTTCTATCGCCTAAAATGATTATAATATGCTTTAACTAAGATAACTTCCAATAACGTCTCCGATTTGAAGATTTGAAATTTGTAATACACATTTTTTATAAGAACATCCAAAATCTTTGAAGCCTTCGGAAGTTCTTAACTTTTTGAGTTTTAACCCTAAAAATGTTCTTAACATGATGTTCTTATTTTCGCCATTTTGTGAGTGTTTTTGTCCATTTTCATAAGAAATCAGGTGTTTTAGAATCCACAAAGCCTTAAAATGTTCTCAACTTGTTTTTAATATTTTGGCCTTCGAAGCCCTATATCGTTCGTTCTTATAAAACATGGTGTAATAATGACAAAATGGACATCGATCTAATAGTTTGACTGAAAATGAAGTCGTTAAAGAAAAAAATTGAATGTTTTTTTCGGTATATAGTAAACTCGCGCTCGTTCGAACTTTTGTTATTCAAGTATTTCTATAATTCGAACCTTTAAAATACTTTCTATAATTCGATCAAATAAGATACCCCGTTTGAGTTCGAAAATTAACAAGAGGCAACTGTACTTGCTATCGATGAAAATAGCATGGAATCAAATTTCTGTTTCCCGTTTTTTTCAGGAATCAACGTTCCGCGAAGTCGTTTCTTGCCCGTCAAATCATGTTCCGATCTTTTCCTCATCATGAGTAATTTGTACACCATGGAAAATGGAACTTTGTTGATGAATCCTGACCGACAGTTTCTTACTACACCTTTAGTCCAATTGGGTGACTATTTCAAAAAGGTAATTGACAGTGTAGCAAATTTTTCCGTTTGTAGCCGGATTTCCGTCCACTTGAGATTTTTCACTGAAATTTCCGTCCCGATAACAGGCCTTGAAAGCCGAAATTTCGTAGAATTCAAGTTCATCACCAGACTATCCGTCTATGTAAACCAGACCTAGTTGCCACACTGAATTGTGTAATTAGCGTTTTTCTCCTTTGCACTGGGTAGTTTTTTTAAAGCAAATTTTCTGAGAGGGGTGAAAAAGAAAAAAAAATCCTAATGCGTCAACCTGAGGGAAACTATAAATTTGACTCGCCCCCCGCGCCTTAATATTTTCACGCGCCTACATACTTTCACGCGCCTTCATTCTTTCACGCGCCTTTTTTAATTTTCGTGCACTTTTTTTCATTTTTGCTTTGCTTTGTGAAAAAGCAATGATGGAATAGCGCATAATACGAACACATTTATTTTTCTTATAAGAATCTACTTTATAAGAATCAAATCAATAGCTCTTGCATGAAGGTAAAACGATGTAAGGAATATTATAGGGTTTATAATATTGCTAAAGCGAATGGCAGTGACACAGTGGGTATCATTTTTACATAATAAACATTTCGTTAAGATCATATGATCAGAAAGATGCTCCAAGAATAAAAGATACAGCTGATTCTCTCTAATTCGATCTTCTAGAGACCAAAGATTTTTTTCGAATTAGAGAAAGTTTGAATTACAGTGAGTAATTCTAAATAATACCAACGGATATAATAATTGATTGGAACATTTTCCAAATTTTTCGAGGTACATGAAAAATGAGGGCGGCTGAAAAATGAAGGCGTTGGACAAAATGAAGGCGCGTAAAAAATCAAGGTGTGTGAAAATATAAGGCGCGTGAGGCGCGGAGAAAAATTAGGGCGCGTAAAGGCGCGTGATTTAGCAGACTCACTTTCTATGATTTCGAAATCCATTATGGAGGATTTTACAAGTGTTTGAGTAACTACATCTTTTTTTATAAGCATATAAAATCCAAAAACTGACTCGGAAATACTTGGATTGATAGATTGACAAGGGTTAAAAATGCTTGAAGGATGCTAATCCTAAGCAAAATTTTAGGGAAATTCCGAAAATCCGTAAAATCCCAGCCAAGAACAGCCAAAATCAGATGTCGTTAGCATATGTTTAAATTTTTGCCATATCTGAGCCTAGATATGCTTATAAGTGCAATGCTTATAAAAAAACATCTGAGGTCTTACTTCCGTCTCCATTCCCCATGTACAGATTTCTTTAATAGCCGATATTATACGTTAAAAACAGTATGTAATGAGAAAGAGAGGCTTATTATTTAAAACTGCTTTTTTCTTAGCCTTTATTGTTGCCTACTGAGGTATTAGTAATTTGAACGATGACGTCACTTTTTTCTGATTTTTTTCTTTCTGCTTATTTAACTTGATCACCCAGTACGGTTTCTTACCAGACATGAAATTGGGATTTTGACTTTTATTGTACTCTCTGGTGTGTAATAAACGCCCCCTCCCGCTAGTTAATTTTTTGATTTTTTCCAACCCCCGACAGACCTTATCAGGACGAGGGGTCATTTATCAATTTTGAAAATATTTCCAACTGTTAAAAGAAGAACCCCTTATTCTGCTCTAAATAGCCCAGCTTTAGTCAAAACTTACCTTATTTTGGGGGTATTTAGAGAAATAATTTCCGACCGCCTCCCCCGTAACTAACCCGCGTCCCTATTATTAAGCACCTGAGATTATATATTCCAAGTAAACCGACCTAACCCAATCCTTTTGGAGAAAGGTGCAAAAATGTGACTGACTTTCATTGCTCACATTGTATATGTGGATTTCTCTGTACATCGAATCCTATTTTATGGACATTATTCGAAAAGGAATTGACAAGTTTTCGGGGGAGAAACAGGTGGGGGCAATTGGTTTACTTTTCCAAGATTCTGACTATGCCCTGATCTGCCCTGATAAACTTTTCGTGAGTGGCCCTAAAGTTTGCAAGTGTTAGATTTGAAAACTGATTTATTATAGCTCAGTAATCATCTAAACCATTTTTTTTCAGGTGAAAGATTTCCTTGGTCGTTTTGAAAACATCCCAGACATTTTGGAATTGGATCATTTGACGGTTGCTGGTAATGTCAAGTTTGGACGAAACGTTACTTTGAAAGTGAGTTTTCACAACACCTACTCATAAGCTATACATGTTCTTTCTTTTATAAGCATAACGTTTATAAGCATACACAGGCTCAGTTTTTGGCACCTAAACAATGGCTCTTAAACAATGGCTCTATTGTTTTAGAACAATAGAATGCTAAGCATAATGCGAGCCTGATATAGGGGCAGACACTTGCTTATAAAAAAACATGTAAAGAACGAGACTTGTAGATTTTAGTACTAAGAGTTTCATGCCGCCCGTACAATTATGGAGGACAATCGTCAAGCTAAATAAATTACGTTATGAAAACTTCTGAGTATTAAAAGCTTTGAGATATCATCGAGCACTTTTAGCACAACAAGAACCAGATTTGCAACACCTACTCATATAATAACTTCGATGCCTTTATTTCAATGAGCGATACCTTTAAACTCGATTTTAGACAAGAACTGATAACGCTCTTTGTCTCTGTGAGAATGCATTTGGACAGAAAATCACCTGTTTGGATTGATGGGAATTCTATCGTTTATAGTTCAGAATTACAGTGGATTTGCCAGTGAGGCATGAGAGCTTAGTGAATCAGATGAAATCTTCATGGTATTTTGGCTAATTTCTTCTAGTGGAGAAGGGGTCCGGTCTGGTCTATCTTTCACGGTTGCTTTGAGAGTTCCCAGCGGTAAAAAAACAAGAACATCAAAAAAACTGTTGAAGATTGTAGAATTATATTCTTTGATATTTGTTACCAAATTTAACAAAACAAGAACATCAAAAAAGAATTTTCAAGAATTCTAACATAATTATTTTCATTTTCTTCTTTCAGGGTACTGTTATCATCATAGCAGTCCACGGTGACCGAATCGACATCCCACCCGGCTCCATTCTTGAAAATAAAATCGTATCTGGCAACTTGGAAATTTTGAATCATTAAAACAATTAATGGAATGACTGTAGCTTAGGTATGAAATATTTTGGAATTGTCTTCTTTTTATATGAATTTTTTTTTTTGAATTTATAGAATTTCCTTTTGCATATAGTTTTCTTCCTAGTAGTAGTAGTCCCTAATTTTGTGCACTATTTCTTTCTTCAATTTACCCTCAATACATGCGGACAAATTATAAATACATGACTCTCGCTAATTCGAATTTAAAAGGGGAATCTAATTTTTTCGAATCGTAGAAAGTATTGTAAGATGGTCTCTCCTTGAAGGGGACTAGTAATAAGTTCAAATTATAGAAAGATTTGAATAAAAGAGATTCGAATTAGAGAGATTTGACTGTATTTCATATTTTCACAAAAGAGTCTCACCTAACGAAATGAACGAAAGAACGAAAGAACGTGTCATCTCTATCACTTTAAATGACCAATTAGTGAAGTATCTTGTAAAAACTCCAGCTCATCCCAACAAAATCCATCGTCAAAGTTGTCATAGAAGGTCTTGATGTTTTTTTTATTTACGTTGGCAGCATCCGTATGTTGACATGTTGTAAAGTATCGTCAAAAAAATTCCGTCCCTAAATACACACGTGACGTCATAAAGAGGTGACAAAAAATAGCATCCTTGGTGTTTTCTTTATTAAAAGAAACAGTTTCAAATTTTTATGTGAGGGTAGAGCACGTATCATGGTTTCAACATTTCAACTTTTTTTCACTTGCTTTGTACCCCAGTTGGCACATAACGTTGTTTCGACGTTTATCTAATGTTCATAATGTCCATTATAACGTTAGATGAACGTTGAAACAACGTTGTGTGTCAACTGGTTAATATCTTACTGACCTTACTTGGTCGAAAGGTATAATACTGGGCTGAGTGAAAATTATGTTAACTGTGGACTGCTTTTTGCTGTTTCTGTCACACTGCAGGTTTTAGCGTTTTTTTCAGTTCCTTTTTGCCTTATTTTGGACTTTCTTTCCATAAATTATTATTAGCACCAAAAAATTATTTTTTAGAAAATGTTAGCATATATTATATTGAAATAGTAAGATTGAATACAATTTACAGAATTCATGTTTTATAGAAAAATTCTTGTTTGTACATAGGTATCTTAGATGAAATAATACACTCGAAACGCAATCTTCTCTTTTTCTTTTCAGTTCTTCTAGAAATTATGAAATTGAAATAAGTCAGTCATTTTAAAGTTAAATGAAAGATATTTTTGAGTAGATTTTCTTTGCTCCAGTAAGAGTAATATAGTATAGTTTAAAGTGTTTTTTCTTGTCCGAGTCTAAGTCGGCACCATTACGCGTATTTTTTATAAGAAGATTCAAAACATTTTTCAAGCCTCCGGATGTTCTTAAATTTTGAGTTCCAAACAAAAAAGATTTTTGGAGTCTATATAAAGCCTAAAAATGTTCTTAACTTATTCTTAATATTTCGGTCATCGAAGCTATATGTTCTTACATAGTTTGTTCTTATAATAAAGTGTAAATTGTGTTTTGTATTAATGGATCAGTCTTTCTGTTAACGTCTACTTTCGCCCAGTTTTTATAGCATTTTAATTTTGGTCCTGGAGATCCTTTGGCTATACATCTTTTTCTTTCTCTGATAACATTGCAAAAATATGAAAGTCTTCAAAAACAGTTTATTCATGGATTTACAAGGTCTTTAGAGAGATTATACAAATGATTTTGACGCGTGTATATCAACTTTTGTCATGAGATTTTCTCGAAATGTCCCTACAGTATAAAAATGTAGTAGTTCAAGTCAAGAAGTACTGTATTGTTATTTTCTAATTCTATCCATTTCTTTCAGATTAGAAATAAAAACCTTTGGTAGAAAATGTATACAACATTTGAATAGAATACGATCGATCATCCTGGTGGTCCTTGGGATTGGGTATTGAAAGATTTAAAAGTGCTTGTCTAAGACCCTAACGTAAGCCTTTGTATGTGCGGTACAAACATTTCTCGATTTGATTTCCCTCCTTCTTTACCACATTTACATTTTCTCATTTGTGAAACAGGATAAACAAAACTTTGAACGTCAGTTTTTCAACAAATCTGACGTATCTTTTAAAAGCATAATGGGTGTGTTGTACTTTTATTAAGGACCTTTTTTGTCTCCCGTCATAACTTCAGCCAGATTAAGCATTAATTAGGAAGACTTACTTTATAAATACTAGTACTGACTATTTAAAAATGTCGCCATGCCCCCTACAACGATTTTCCTCAAATTTGGTATAAAATACCGAACATTAAGCAATTGAGAAATATATCTTATTAATGACCTTTTAATGATGCTGTTGCTCTATTTTCCTTTACAAACCTCATTTCTAATTCGCCCAAAGGCATTACTTTCGCATTTCTTTATAATTAGCATAATACCCACAGTTTTATTTATTTACAACTTAATTCATTTGATTGACAAAAAGGCTATCTTTCCCTCTTTTCAGCTGGTATGAATAGAGACTTAAATAAATGATTTAATACTGTGGTTACACTGTGGCGAAGAGCAATACACGTTTTTTTATAAGAACATCCAAAATTTTTGAAGCCTTGAGATTTTCTTAACTTTTTGGGTTTCAAGCCTAAAAATGTTCTTAAAATGTTCTTATTTTTACCATTTTGTGACCATTTTGACCAAACGGGTGTCTTTTGGGTGCACAAAAAAATTTTCTGAACATTTTGACCGTCGAAGCCTTATCTTCTTATATAGTTTGTTCTTATAAGAAAACGTGTATGTCTTTCCTTAGCGACTTATCTTGATTTAGTAATAAAACATAGTATTGTGAATGAGGGAACTGGGTTATAGAAAATTAAAGAAAGTTTATTCAATAAACAACCTAGTGATCACTGTTGGAAACTTCATCACTCATAAACCTCATATAAAAACTTTCTAATAGTTATGTTTTAACTTCTTGATATTTTTACATATTATTCAAGTTTTGTCATTTATATTTTAACGAAATTGACAGTTATCTGACGAAAGCTGATATTTATCAGTGGTTTCTTTGGTTGATGATTAATTTCTAAGTCATAAAAATCGAGTAATAGAGACTTTATTATCAGCATATTATTGATAGCAACATAAAGCAAGGAAAGATCAATTGAAAGGAATACAAAGTTCTACAAAGTTCGCAACGCGTCAAAGAAAATCGCTACTTCAAACTTGAAAGTCTTATATCTTGAGATCTAGAAGGAGTTAGAAGGTTGTGGTTTTTTGTCAAATTTTTGCATTTTTTTGACTTTTTGGCTTCTCGCTTTTTTTTTGCTTGACCATGGGGCCAATCCAATTCCTACGAGTTAGACCAAAAATGCAAAAATGACGATTTCTAACTCAAACTGGGCATTACAGGAGGGCTTCGCCCTCCTACATAGCCCATGTCTGATATTATACGACATTGGCACTTAAAAGGTTAATAACGTTGGATGAACGTTAGCATCTGCTGAGTATAAAGTTGTGTCTAGTTTGTTTAGTATAGCTCGATTCTTTACTTGTGACTTGTAGCCTGTCTTACTTTTACGCTCCCCAGAATGCTTTTATAAAACAGGCACAGATCGGGTAGACAAAGTTTGTATCTGTTTGATACTAATAAGATTGTCTTTTAGAAAATGATTTGTCTTGTAAGAGAGATTTTCAGACAAATCCAATTTTTGTTGTCATCGAGAAAATTTCTTACATAACTCTTAGTATGATGATTATCAGTTCTTCGCATTTTAATTCGGTTGTTGATCTTGCTAGGATTTTTCTAAATTATGTACCTTTTTTTCTCATTTTCAAATTAAAGGCAACATCGAGTCATTTTCTATTTGAAACTGAAGATAGGACCGCAAGGAATCTCTGAAAAGATTTAAATGTTACACAGCCCTGTATCGATTATCCGGTGAGAATTTTTAAGGCAGGTTGAAAGTTGCCAATTCCTAAATTAAATGCCATCATGCTTTACAGTGTTGGGAATCGAAATTAAAAAAATTTGAATTATCCCTTTTCTTTCAGGGATGAAATTTCAGGATTTTTAAGTCACTGGGAATATGATACATGAGAACTTAGTCGTTTTTATAAGAAAACTTCTTTGCACGCTTTTTATTCATAAGAATATTTGTGATGCAAAAAATTTAGAATATCACCATCATTGAATTTGGCAACTGACGAAACTGAACCTAAGAATGTTATTCTAGAGCATTTTTAACTGTAAATTGCCAATTATAACCGCCCCATTAAGGACTCGAAGGCTCAATACTTTCACAAAAATGTCATTTTATGCTTTAGTAAATTTCGTTCCTAACCTAAGAATACCGTGAGATTATTTTAGGGTGATTTTCCCAGAAAAAAGTTTAGAAAATTAAGACCAATTTCATAAAAAAGCGTGTAATTTTGAGAACGAAATTTTTGAAAATGAATAACTTTATTCTTCTTTTTTCTTACAAGAAAAGAACTTCGTTTGACATTAGCGTGCAGTTTGTCGTTTGTAAATTAGCATCAATTGCAAGCATAGTTACAAAACAAAAAAGCAATCTCGTACCATTTTAATTAGTGCTTTACTCATCATTTCATTCAAAATATACTATATTGTGAGACCACGTTTGTTTGTAAAATGTTTCTTCCGTCGAAACTAAAAATATTTTGTTACAAAAAATAGATTCCAAATCAATCGAAAGATTTCTTGAAAAATATTTTTTCTCGATACTTGATTTTTTTTTCATACTGGTTTGAAAAGCCTCTTTTTGAGGTCGGATGTTTTACACTTGATGTTTCGCTCAACACTTCTATTTTTCATTCATATTTGATTTGATATGCTTTTTTGCAGGTTTCGATATTTTTTTACTGTTTCCCTCGTTCCTGACTTAAAGAAAATTCATTCTTCAAATCTTTAGTAGATTAGTTATAGAAGGTTTGATTAGTGAAAGACTTTTTGTATTATTAATAGTATGCCATACCTGTCAAAATGAATTGATACCTTTAGTTGGGCAATTTTTTAGGCAATCTAAATTTTCACTCATTACTGCAGCTAGCAGCACTAACAATTTCGTGACAAGTTTGACGGCTGGTAAGTAAAATACACAGTGGAATTTATATACTGCCTGTTGATACAGGGTGTTTAGATGTTTTGTGAAGAACAATGTGTTGATAAAGGGGTGTTTAAAATCTTCTTTGGATTCCGTTTCCGATTTCCGATTCCGATTTCTTTGGATTTTCTACGCAGAACTTTACTCTATTCGTTCCATTGGACCTGTTGATGGCAAGCTTTTAATTTCTAGGAATATTAACTAACTTGATAAGATATTATTTATATGTGGAAATGAAGCAAGAGATTTATTTTGCTCTGTGTTTGACGGGAACATGTTATAACACGCTCCTTGACAAGCCTTGAGAGTCACTCTATTTGAGAAATCTGATCTATTTGTTATTGTTAAGGATATAACAAGAGTAAGGTCAACAAAATATATCCTCTCCTCGTCATTTCTTGGGTTTAACATTTTATAGAACATCATAGCCAAAAGTTTTGTTTTGAAATCACATACATAATAATGTTTGATATATTCATCACAAGATGACAAAGCTAAATTATTAACTGTTAAAAAAATGTGCTCGCAATTTTTTTGGGTTTTGTTGACAGTCTTGACGGTTGATGGGAAGAGAAGTGTTTCAAGAAATTTTTTTTTAATACTACTTCGTATCTTGAATCTTGACTTGTGCCTAGAATTGTGAAATGTCATAATTGGGATACCACCCCTGTAGAGGCAACCCCTGTAGGGGACTTAGCAGAAGCGTACGTCTATTGTTTAAATGGCGTCATTCTATTGTTCTCTGCGCACAAGGAAGAGGGGGGTAACCAATATTTGGAAAACTTTTGCGTACGTACTATATGGATGACCCCGCATCAGAGTGACCATGGGATTGATTGTCTAAGTTACACTCCGATATGTTTTGTCATAGACAAAAATTATTTCAGTGCGGTAGTTAAAGTTGGCCGATTTCTTCATGATCATGATTCAACTGGTATTGAAATGAACCTGGAGTACTGTGGCCCTAAAATTAAATTTATCAATCTTATCATTTCAGCAAAAAAAAAGAGAAAAATTGTAAAAACATCACAAACTAATATATTCTAATTTATAACCCATATCAAAGGAATGTCAACATTAGATAGAAGTCCATTAACCGCGCGTTGTGACTCAAGTGGATCAGAAGAGACTAACGATAGGAATACACCTTCACCTTACAGTATGTTACAAAGTAACCTTGGTGAAAACGAACCTTATAATCAAAATCATGAATACGCAAAACCTGAAGATCTAAGAGGTGATATAGCTTTCGAACTTGAAAAAATCGATTCCGCTCGTAAAAAACGGAATTTAATATACGAATCAACAGCACCAATCAGTAATAAACTTGATAATAACCGGAATGGTATATTACCACGTCCGCAGACTGATGCATCCGACGAAGCACTTATACCGCCCGGAACGGTCAAAGGAACGAAAAGGAGAAGAACATTACTATGTCTGGTGATAGCAGTCTTTATTATGTCATTGGTAGCTGTATCGTTGGCAATTTTCGCATTTTTAAGCAGAGATGGCGGTGGATCAATGATGGCTCAGAAATCATCAACAGGTAAGAAGTGTTCTCTCAAAACTCAAAAAACATCGAATTTTAATCGAAGAATAGCTCGCTATGATATAATGAAAATATTCAGTCCCTAAAGATTTAGAATGAAACCTTTTTAATTTAAACCAACCTTTCTGCAATATACACGTGAACGTTATATATAATCTGAAAGTAGTACGCCATCTAAGAAACCTCTTTTGGGCCATTTTGGCAAAGAAAATAATAGACGATATCGCGTTTAGATAAATGCAATGCATTCTGGTTTCTCGGGGACCCTCAAGGGAATTACAATCTATTCCAGATCATTATATAATCGACATTATAATTCCTTTGAGAGTCCCCGAGAAACCAGAATGCATTGCATTTATCTAAACGCGATATCGTCTATTATTTTAGAATCATTTTAGAATACCGATAAAAAGAGATACCTTAAAAGAAGAAATTGCGGGAAGAAATTTCCGCAAATTTTATTTCACGGTTCACAGCTCAAAATTCGAAAGTTTCGCGGAATTTAATTTCACGGATTTGTCAAAAAGCCGCGAAATTAAATTCCGCGAAAATTTCTTTCCAAGGTATATCTATAATATAGTATCCCCTTATTAAATTTAGATGAGCTGTATTCAAATCTCTTCGGGTTTTAAATTTCTAATCAAATTAACTTTGAATGACAAGAGAGGCACATATGAGAAAATAATATGATCAAAGCCACGTTACAAAGCACTTCATCGCTCATAGTTGTCATGCCTTTGAAATGATCATTTGATTGAATTATAATTTCTGTCTGGTTTTCGTGGTCGATAGGAAAGAAAAAACAATTAAAACGATACCAATCTAAGTATTTTAAGCTGTCATGAAAATGTCACAACAGTAAAAACGTTCTTAACCAAAATTTGATCGTTTTATAACACAATACACCTTTTCGACCGTAGCCGCCAATTGCCGCGCGGGTATTTTTTTGTCCACTTTACCACCCTAAAACCGTCGCAGTCTTTTCTTCGCACCTATAGACAATAGAAAAATGTGTAAAAAAAAAAGGATTGGATCGAGTTTAGGGGGATAATTAAATAATAAAGTGGCACGAGCCTGACCACACGACTACGGTTGAAAAGGTGTATAGGGATAAATTCATCAGACGAATACAACTCCTTTGTTTTTTCTTGACAAATAATTGGTAGCCTTGGCTTGGTAGTCATTAAACAGCCCAAACAAAGTAGGATTGATGAAAAAGAACAACCATGAATAAACCTACAAAAACTCGTCAAAGCTATCAAGATATCAACCTTCCCGAAAATTGACTTATTTCGAAGACAAATCTGCTATCGGATACATCCCTGTCTCACAGCCCCGGTGGAACTTTTTTCCTCAGTGGGGATAAAAATTCCTAATGAAATCTAATTGAAATCCTAATCGGGATAGAAATTCTATTGTTCCAAGGTTAAAAAACGTAATGGGATGGTTTTGAAGTACAATTTTTAAACATGGAATTTCGAGTGGGGATGAAGGTACCACACAGACAGCGTTAAGATTTGAGATTTTCAAAATACTGACCCTATACTATTACTGAAAGAAAGGTTTAGAACAAGCAAACGAAATATCTTTCATTCTTCATTCAACAGAGAAACCAGAGAGTACATCAAGCACTGGAGATCCAATTCTCATTCATGACGACAAAGTGGATGCTGAAGAAGTTCATCGCATCAAATACAATCTCACTCATCTGACTGAACACGTGGTAAGTAACTCGCCATTTAAGGAGATTCAAAGTTACTGACCTAGGTTAAAGAAACAATTTTAAATGTAAAGGGACCATGGCGTTCGAGAAAATGATACGCCATTGAATGTTAGAAATTCGCTTTAACAGTGATTTAAAATATTCTTGAAATTTTGGCGAATTATGCTGAATTTTGAGACGGAAAGTATTTCTTTATACTTCGCTGAGATGGAAGAACTTTTAATACTACTTTGAAAAGTGGAGCAAGTAAATAAAGCCTCTAAAAAGTTAATTGCAAAGCCGATTTCTCCCGTTCAGAAATAGTATGGATTTCAACAACTCAATCTAATATCTTCGAATATCAAATATCCTCTTCGAAATAACACTTTCAAGTTTAGAGGACGAGAGGTTTGAATAATGAGGTGGGAACTCTGATTCGATCTTCAAGGGACCAAGAATTTTCTTCGGAACAAAGTATTATTGGATCAGGTCGGGTTAGCGTGGTACATGGGTATAACCCGGACAGTGAAAGCGACTGTCCCGCTTTGCGCCCAACAACAATTTTACTGACCAAAAGATTTCCGTCACTTTCGACTGTCCCGCGTCACACCCAAAACGACTTTTTTCGACTGTCCTGCTTCGTACCCAAGACGACGATTGTCGACTGTCCCACTTCGTACCCAAATCGGAATTACCCCACACCCTTCCACTGTCCCGCTTCGTACCCAAATCGGAATTACGCCACACCCTTCCACTGTCCCGCTTCGTACCCAAATAAGAATTGAGCCACACCCTTTCACTGTCCCGCTTCGCACCCAAATCGGTATTATGCCACACACTTCCACTGTCCCGCTTCGTACCCAAATTCGAATTTACGCCACACCCTTCCACTGTCCCGCTTCGTACCCTAATCGGAATTGAGCCACACCCTTTCACTGTCCCGCTTCGCACCCAAATCGGAATTATGCCACACCATTCCACTGTCCCGCTTCGTACCCAAATCGGAATTACGCCACACCCTTCCACTGTCCCGCTTCGTACCCAAATCGGAATTACGCCACACCCTTCCACTCTCCTGCTTCGTACCCAAATCCGAATTACGCCACACCCTACCACTGTCCCGCTTCGTACCCAAATAAGAATTGAGCCACACCCTTTCACTGTCCCGCTTCGCACCCAAATTGGAATTATGCCACACCCTTCCACTGTCCCACTTCGTACCCAAATTCGAATTACGCCACACCCTTCCACTGTCCTGCTTCGCACCCAAATCGGAATTATACCACATCCTTCCACTGTCCCGCCTCGTACCCAAACAAGAATTGAGCCACACCCTTTCACTGTCCCGCTTCGTACCCAAATTGGAATTATGTCACACCCTTCCACTGTCCCGTTTCGTACCCAAATCGGAATTACGCCACACCCTTCCACTGTCTCGCTTCGTACCCAAATTTGGAACTGTGCCACACCCTTCCACTGCCTTGCTTCGTACCCAAACAAGAATTACGCCACACCCTTCCATTGTCCCGCTTCGCACCCAATCTTGAATCATTATTATTATCATGAACATATAAACGACTGGACATCTATCTTCCATTGTGTATTTGAAGCGAGTTTCGTTGCCGCCTGTTTTTCAAAATTGGTATAAAAATTCTGAGAATATTCCGTCACAATTTTATTTCTTGGAATTACTTAGATAAAAGGATTCATAGAGCTTAAACGTTGATTGTAATTCACAGAAGAATTATTCTATATATCATAAGTTTGCAATATATTTTATCAGCATTTCTCAATGCAGAAATGCAGAATTTAAACTGTGTTTTTACTTTTGAATCACTTTTGTCACTCCAATAATTCTTTTTATGACATGAAAAACATAGTATGTCAAAGGTGAGAGTCTGTGTCATAAAATTATCATTATTTGAATCCCATACTCTCTAAAATTATTCCATAATTTTGAGTCCAAATTTAAGAACATTAGTCGGAATTTTGACAAGATGACGACGATTCTGCCTCTGTTATCTTTGTCATGATATAGATAAAAGACTTGAGAAGAGTAGAACAACAGGGACTTTTGTCGAAGTTTTGACGTTGTTAGCAAGGTATTGCCAAGAGGTTTATTATCTAAATTTATTGTTTCGTTTTATAACTTTAACGAGGCGGCAACGAAGCTAGCAGTGATATCTTCAAAAATACAAAGGAGATGGATGTCCAGTCGTTTATATGTTCATGTTATTTTAAAGAATACGGTTTCTGATGTTTCTTGACGTTTCGAATTTTGATGTTCACGCAGCTTTTCGAGACGTTTCGTTTCAAAGCAAAACAAACTATTAACGTCTGAACATATCTAAACTTTGTATAGTGGAGTCTCTTTAAGTCGAGTGTCGAGTGTCGAATGTCTCTAAACCTTTCTTCATAACTCGAAATTTCCTTTACTCGAACAAATTTGTGTTCCTCGCGCATGATCGAGTTATGGTTGCATAGGAGTACTCTTTTTGAACAATGAAAGTTACCATTGCATTGAGGTGGATAATCTAACGTCATTTAGTTGAGGTATTTCGAATTTTAACACATTAGCTGCCAAATACGAGTATACTCGTATGCTTAAAGCTTGGTACCAAGTGCGTCTAACTGTGCTTAAATGCGTCGAACACATTTTTGCTTTCTAGTGAGTACGCATTAACTAAGCACACTTAAGCGCACTTAGCCGCACATATACGCACATGAACGCCTTGATTTTGTTAGGCGCACTTAAACGCGAATATTAAAAAGTTTTGATATTTTGACGCGATCATCAAACACACCGCGTGTAAACACTATTCAGCCCTTTTGAAATTTGAAGAGATTGAAGGGATTTTTTATATCGCGTTTAAGTGCACCTAACTCTTTTTCCCTCTCTTTCATTCAAATCACTTTGTAGTGAGTACATAAATGGCGTTTAAGTGCGCCTAGCTGATAAACGCACGTAGATGCATTTAAACGCGATCTTTTGCACAAGTGAGTACCAAGTTTTAAAAGCTTTTGATGACTTTGATATAGAAACTTTTGCTTTTCTTTCAGATTTTTTGAATCTAAGTGAAATTTTACGTCGATTGGTATAAAATTTCAAATTTAACCCTATTCGTACTAGGGGGGGGGAGCTCTTTCTGTTCGGAAGTCAAACTATTGGTAATAGCTCCTGAAATAATAGAGCTTTTGCCGTGAAATTTTCTGTAAATTCCTTACTTTTATTTTTCTTCAAAATAAAAAAAAATTTGACACCTGAATATTTTAACACCTTGAGCATGATGACATTTCTGACAGTAAGGTGTCACAAAAATTGACACTTTTCCAATACAAATTTATTTTTAATGTCAAATATATCGTTTAAACCGTAATTTATTGAATATTTAGGATAAAATAAGCATTTTAAACTCAGGCAACTTTTTTTAAAGCCTTTGTTAGAATACAATAGCTTTTTATAAGAACAATGGAAAATTTCGGTTTTTGCTCACTTTGGGCATGATGAGTGACGTCACCAAAAAAATTTTTTGTCAAAAGTTACCTTACGTGACAAGGATCTTGTGTGCCAAATTTCATCCAAAAAGGCCCACTAGATCAAAAGTTAAGGGGTGGTACAGGAAAAGCCCCCCCCCCTAGTTCTGAACCGCCCCTAAAAGCCTAGTTTGAATAGGGTTAAGGCATTTAAAGCATAATGGAGGCCACAACCCGGGTAAGACTTTCGATAAAATTCAAAGAGAAAAAATTTTCAATTTCTCAAAAGGTTTAAAATAGCTCTGACCTTCCACCGCAGAGACTTGAAAAACGCACAAAATAACTGCTGACAGTTAACAAAACGTACTCCGCGGTTTTTTACACGAAGAAGGGCAACGCACTCAGTTAAACTTCAGTACCTTCAAATTGTTCAACGGCCAAATTTTAGCAAATCAAACAAATAAGCTAGTGCCCAGATCCCAAAAATCTCAGTTTCTCAGTTGAGAAAATTAATATCACATTTAAGATATCTTCATTTATGACCCAGAATCGATTTGCTTACAATTTTCTTTGAGGAGACCCTGCTTCTTCCGTGTTCCATTCAGTTCTTAGATAAGTGAGGCAGCTAGCTGTAAGCCCCGTCAAAAAACCCCCATTAGATCAATGTCAATTGAATATCTCCCTGGTGTGCAAGTTGACTTGTTTTGAATTTTGAAATTGATTTTTTTTGCCCATCATCTTTGATCACGTGATCAAAATCCACGTCAGAGAATGGTCAATAAAATCGGGGAACTCACTGCGCACTCACTTGGAAGGGCAATGTAACGTAAATTAATGTAGATTACTGTGAAAAAAACTGATTCAATTCAACCCAATCGTCAAAAGTATTAGTGCCATCATAATAACAAGTGGAAATTCTAGATTTTTAAAATAGTTCTGTGCTATCTTTAACACTAAAATTAGTGAGTTGAAATTTGATAAGTAACTGTTAACTCTTTGCTTAGCCCTTCGACTAGAAGTTCGAGCATCTTGTCACTTTTTTACAAGGGTAAGTATTTTTTTCTTTGAGGGGGAGGCTGTCTGGTTGGTATTTACAGACCAGAATGTAAACTCGACTGAAATCATGTTTCGACTGGTTGACCTTTTCGGGTGAAGGGTGATTTGTCAAAGAAAAGAGATTAGTAACATAATATATTAGTTCCCGTGAGTATTTGGCACTTTGCAAAAAGGTCTGTAAAATACACGTTATTATCGCCTGCTGGATTTCAGAAACTACTGGAACTTTTAACTTGAAAGTTTTCCTAAATTATTATTAGTATTGACCATCTAAGATAGTGTGCACAATTTTACAGATCGGTCCGTATTCTACCTAAAATACTCACTTTCATCAACAACACCTACACGAACAACTCGTCTGATTTTGCTGAAATTTGACCGCAAATATGTACTCTCAATACCTAACACTTGTCAGAATTAATAAGTCAATAAAATTTACCAACCAGTAATTGCAGTATCCTAGGGCTGATTTAGGCAGAAAGAGCATATTTGGGCCGTTCTGTAAAATGCACAATTAACCAACAGGTGTCAAACGATTGATCTTTTGCCCAGAAAATACATGTCATGTGGAACTTACAAAATTATCTTACAAATTTGAGCGAAAAAAAAGTGAGACTAGTTAAAGAATACTTTCGGTATTTTCAAGAATGATGACGCCATCAGGCGACAATGGCAATCAATGATGGCAGAATTTTTATCAAAGATGCTAACAACATCGTTCCCTGCGTATTACCAGCTTTTGATGCTTACTGATGGCGCTAAATAATAATATTCTCTGGCGTATATCAGTAACGTAACTAAAGGATGGAATACACTGGGACGAGATTGAGATACCAATTCATATTTCGTGCACACTTACAAGATTTAAAGTCAATAGACCTTTTCATAAATCAAGTCAAGAATATCACTTGCCTCGTATTCAAACAATTTCCATGGTGATTGTATTCCTTGAGACATTAAATGATTTTTTTTTTGAATAGAAGTAGTTGCAATAAAATCCGCTAAGAGTTAAACATCATGGCAATAAATTCAAAACGAGACAAGTGATGTGCGTAACGTAATTTATGAAAAGGTCTATTAGATAGATATTTCAAAAGTTATCAAAAAATCCATAGATGCTCGAAAGGTTAAATCAATGTAAAAGCAAAAAGAGCTAGAAGTGAATCTGCGGGCAAAAAAAGCGTACGCTGTATTTTTGACGACGGATTGAATTTAGCGTTTTCTTTGTTTTCGAGAAGTATATTTAATAAAATCTAGCAGAAAACTTCACTTTCAATCTGGAATTTGTATAAAAACAAGACGAGCCAACTAAGGCCGCACAATTTAGGTAGGATTTAGCAGCTTCAAATCCTACATAGGAAATTCGCTTCTAGCCCTTCGGGTTTTTACCTCATTTAGTTGAAGGCTATAACTTTGATTCCTTGTCAATATACACGCTTTTTTTGTAATAATTCACTTTATAAGAATGTTCATGATGAAAATGGCCAAAAAATTAAGAATAATGCAAAGAATATCACCATCATGGAATTTTGCTACTCAGCCAAGAATGTCATTTTTAGAGCATTCTTAATTCTTAATCGTCAATTACCCCCAAGTAAAGCTCACTCCTTTCACAAAAATACCATTTTATGCTTTAGACTATGTGGCGCCATTGTGGACAATATCCGAAGCTCGAATTATATATGCTAAACTCCATTTCCGTGGTCATTTTTTACATGTATATTCTTAACTCTCAAATGTTTATTCTAAGTTTGAACTAAACATGCTCGACTTTTTAATATTTATCTAATAGACCTTTATAAGTTTCAAAATTATATTTTGGTAGATATCTTTGTTTGAATGGCTGATTGTCTTACAAAAATATATTACATAATGCATTGCGCGAAATAATTCTCCGATTTTCCCGATTTATCATAAAAATTTCATCGGTTCTGTAACTTTGGTAGGCAAATTCTATCTTGCCAAGGCAAACGTGGTTTTGTCGAAGTTGAGTGAGTGTAGTGAGATTGAAGGCTGAACCATGAATGATGCTTAATAAAAAGATTTCAAATTCTTCCGCCCTATTTTTTGATTACTAATCACATAGCTATGACACAATCTTTATTTGTTTGCGGAAAGTACCCGGAGGCCGAGTAAAAATCGGGGAAATCGGGAAAACTCTGCGCAATGCATTATGTAGTGAATATTTTGAAACTGAACAAAGATGAACAAATCATAGCATTATCACATTTGAGAGTTTATCATACATCGAATAGAGAGAATTTGCTTTTAGACTCAGCATATATATATGCTGCTCTGCCACCCAAATATCCTGAGTGAATATAGTTGGACAGAAATTCTTATTTCTTCACATATATATATATTTGAAAGTTTAGAATATATATAATGACCACGGGAATGAAGTTTAGCATATATAATTCGAGCTTCGAATATTGTCCACAATGGCGCCCCATATTAGACATTTGTACTAAATGTTAAATCCAGTCTGAATTAAGACCCCAACCTAAGAATACTGTAAGAATATTTTAGGATGATTTTCCCAAAAAAGCTAAGAATATCCATGATGAAATGAAGCCACTTATGTCCCTTTCTATATGTGATTTTCACACAAATATAGGGTTTTATTTGATTTTTATTCAATGGATACGAAGCAGGACAGTAGATGGGTGTGGCATAATTCCAGATTTGGTACAAAGCGGGACAGTGGAAGGGTGCGGCACAATCCCAATTTGGGTACGAATCAGGACAGTGGAAGGGTGTGGCTCAATTCTTGTTTGGGTACGAACCGGGACAATGGAAGGGTGTGGCATAATTCCAATTTGGGTACGAAGCGGGACAGTGAAGGGTGTGGCACTGTTCCAATTTGGGTACAAAGCAGGACAGTGGAAGGTTGTGGCATAATTCCGATTTGGGTGCGAAGCGGAACAGTGAAAGGGTGTGGCTCAATTCTTATTTGGGTACGAAACGGGACAGTGGAAGGGTGTGGCATAATTCCAATTTTGGTACGAAGCGGGACAGTGAAAGGGTGTGGCTCAATTCTTGTTTGGGTACGAAGCGGGACAGTGGAAGGGTGTGGCATAATTCCGATTTGGGTACGAAGCGGGACAGTGGAAGG
Source organism: Clytia hemisphaerica (assembly GCF_902728285.1). Lineage (NCBI taxonomy): Eukaryota > Metazoa > Cnidaria > Hydrozoa > Leptothecata > Clytiidae > Clytia > Clytia hemisphaerica. Next base: position 914,715 of record NW_027103253.1, on the reverse strand, counting down.
GTGTGGCGTAATTCCGATTTGGGTACGAAACGGGACAGTGGAAGGGTGTGGCATAATTCCGATTTGGGTACGAAGCGGGACAGTGGAAGGGTGTGGCGTAATTCCGATTTGGGTACGAAACGGGACAGTGGAAGGGTGTGGCATAATTCCAATCTGTGTACGAAGCGGGACAGTGAAAGGGTGTGGCTCAATTCTTGTTTGGGTACGAAGCAGGATAGTGGAAGGGTGTGGCATAATTCCGATTTGGGTGCGAAGCGGGAAAATGGAAGGGTGTGGCATAATTCCGATTTGGGTACGAAGCGGGACAGTGGAAGGGTGTGGCATAATTCCAATTTGTGTACGAAGCGGGACAGTGAAAGGGTGTGGCTCAATTCTTGTTTGGGTACGAAGCGGGATAGTGGAAGGGTGTGGCATAATTCCGATTTGGGTGCGAAGCGGGACAGTCGAAAAAAGTCGTTTTGGGTGTGACGCGGGACAGTCAAAAGTGACGGAAATCTTTTGGTCAGTAAAATTGTTGTTGGGCGCAAAGCGGGACAGTCGCTTTCACTGTCCGGGTTATACCCATGAACCACGCTAACCCGACCTGATCCGTATTATTTACTGATTTCTAGCTGCTGGGACCAATATTTTAGTTCCAATCATAGGAAGAGTTGACGGGTTGATTGTAAACAAAGTCTTTCATCACATCAGAAGATCTTGGCAAAGCTCCGAACATAATAGACATTTTATTTTACTTTTTTAGATAAAAGATTTGGAAGAGAAAATTGAAGCACTCAACAAAAAATTGGTAAGAAAATCCTCCTTCAAGATATATAGAATTATCATGAATAAAAAAACAATCTAAAACACAACTAAACTATTAATGACAATGAAATCGATACCATCGTAGAATCAGACAAATTCGAATCAAATTTGCCTACACAAGCAGGCTTTTTTCGTTTTTACGTTTGCAAAAAGCTCTACAGCAGAGAACCATATAATGGTGATAAATCGCCACTTTTTCAAAAAATTATCTCCTCTTGCAGGAAGCAAAAGCGATTGAAGGTCCACGAGGACCAGAAGGACCGGCCGGGCCACCAGGCACTGGCGACTTCAGTAAATGTACATATGAAGAGAAGAAAACATTTGGATCAAAAACAGTGGCTTTCACAGATACAAGATTTGTAGCGGACGACAAGGTGAGTTTATTCGTCAAATGTTTTATTTTTATTTTTAAGAAATGTCCCAAAAGTTGCCTTTTACCTTTGACAGGCTCTTTATAAAGTTCATTCGTTTCAGGTGTACACTTTTTTGGCTATCATGTGAAAACCATTAACAGAGGTTTCGTGTACTTTAGTAATCATTTTTTCATAACAAAGTCGAAATGATAAATATGAGCTATTCAAAGACAAGAGGAAAACTTCGGCACCGTATCCTCCAACCAAACCAGAATGTTTCCATCTCAGGTCAAATTTTTGATAATCATGAGTTTATATTCTTTCATTTTAGAATACAAAGATCATGTCCGTCACGTGTTCTCATGTTGGAGCTCAAGCTGCCGTTCTCAAAAGCAATTACGATTCAGTCAAAGGTCAACGAGAATATTTCTGCAGATGCGCTGGTATCAGTGAACTTCCAGCCTTAAAATCTAAAGACCCTTTATACATTTCATGTATAATTCACACGTGGAAGTGTCCTAAAACAACGTAGTATTTTTATATACCTTAAGGGAACTTATTTTGGCGGGAACTAATTTTGGTGAATTCGCCAAAATTAAATATTTTGCTCACTCGCCAAAATTAAATTTTTTGGTATTTTGCCTAGATAACTTCTTCAGTTCACAAAAAAAGCTTCATAAAAGGCAAAATAGAACAGATTTACGCTGTCATTCGCCAAAATCAAAAAAAATCATCCATCGCAAAAATTAGTTCTCGCCAAAATTAAACATTTTCAGGATTTTTGCCGCTCGTCAAAATTAGTTCCCGCCAAAATAAGTTCCCTTAAGCTAAATAATTTTTTAAAGGGAATTATTTTTCAAGACCTACGGTTCGGAAATATCAATCCTATTGCATTTCCTTAAAAAGATCTCAGCTAAGTTCGAACCTATCAATGAAAAGTTGCTAAATTTAGCTTTTTCGATGCCAAAATCATTTTTTGTTTCAAATTTTGTCAAGATTATTTTTAATATAGAAAAAAAATCAAGTTGTAAATATATTGTATTTTAAAAGATTTTCTATGTAGCATAAAGATTTTATATTTTTCATAATAAAAAAGAACCATATCATGCCGTATAGCTCTAAAATTTGTGTTCTCTGTACAATTTCTAAAAATTTACATTAAATGCATAAATAATTTGTATCCCTGTGCGCGAAAGTAAAAAAAAAAATCACACCAAACCAAAATTTCAAGTTTTTTAAATTAGGGTACGATTATGTGACTTGTATTTTTAGTCATTGTTCTTATTCTGCCAAAACGATATTTGGTCTTACACTCATTTTGTTTTATAAGCATAACGTTTATAAGCATGCTGAAGCTCAAATTTCCAGAAAAATTAAGCATATGCTAAGCATACCTTGAGGCTCAGCCAAAGAAAAATATATAGAACAAATATGTATAATGCATATCAAAACTGGAAGTACTGTATTATACAGAATCCAAATTAATCCCTATATACTATATAATATCAAAAAGCACCAAGTCAAGAGAGAGAGTGTAGCAGTCTGTTTTTGAAACATGAACACAACACTATAAAGATTCGAAATCATATGGTAAACATTCGAAAACAATAGAAGTCTTCATTTCTCTCAAGATTAAAGATAGGGGAAAATGCGAGAAAATTTTAACCCCCCCCCCCTTCATAATTTTTTTACCAAGCATAGGGTTAAGCATAGTCGAGGCTCAAGATTGAGCTTTACTTAAACATAGTGAGCTTCAGCCGAAATTTATCGTATGCTTATAAAACAAAATGAGTGTATTACCATGAATTCTAAAATACCATACTTGGATTGTTAAGTAACATTTTGAAAGTTCCTTGATTAGTGTGGAGTATCTCTTGTGCTTAGCATAAAATAACGTTCTAGACTAGCATTTTACTCTAACCTTCTCTTCATATTGCAGCCAGTTTCGCTTGTAGATCCTTTAGTAACGTTTTTCCTTCAGCATGATCTGGAAAGTTTTCCAATGATTTTTTGATGGAATTGTAACTCGTTTGTATATCGCCAACCTGTGTTTGAAGTATTTTAATTACTTAGTTTGTGTATAATGAAATGGCAATAAAATACAAGAAACTTGCACCTCAAATCAAGCGCACTTAAAAACTTTGAACCTCAAGACATCCCCTTCTCACAGACCTGGAAGGATTTTTTCAACCAGTGGAGGTAAAAAACGAACTGAAACTCGATGGGGATTAATATTCCCACATCTTTTTATGGCTTGGGATTTAAAAATTACATTGTTTTCAAGTCAGAAAATTCAGCGGGGATGGGAAAAATATAATACTTTGCAGTGACGATTGGTTTATTTGATTATTTTCAATGAGGACAAATATTAGTGTATAATTTTCCACTGGGGACGATATTTACGTCTTAATGTATCTGGGAAAAGTGAAGGTTGCGAAAGCAAATGTCTTTAAAACCAATTCGTAAAAAGTTTATGCTTGACAAGGCGAAAGCTTGTACACCTAATTTAATGTGCATTTAATTGATAAAGCTACTTTTTCTCTTGCAGGGAGCAAAAGCGATTGAAGGTCCCCAAGGACCAGGAGGACCGGCCGGTTCGCCAGGCGCTGGCGTATCTTTTTATAATAATAATAATAATAATAATGCTATACAAGTTCGCAGGCCACCGTGCGAGCACATGGGCCTCTATGAACCGCTCTTTGTTCGGTTTACAATTTTCTTAAAATAGAGTTTTTTCCTAGGGCTCCCCCTGACTTTGAATTTAAAGTTTGCATCCTTTAGTGACGTGTTCATTTCTTTGGCTTTCATACACCACTCTTTGATTGTCTTCCTTTCACTGTTCGTAAGATCTTCTGTCACACGGAAGGGCAATCTTTCTCCTTTAGTGATTGCTCTTAACACTGTATTTTTGTCTTCTTCGTTTGCAAATCGGACTCTTATTGGTCGATAGCGTTTTTCATCTTCCTTTTCCTTCGAAAATTTTCCGATTCTTTGAGTTTCTTCAATCTTTATATTCCTTAAGCTTAGTTTCTTAGGTAAGACTGTTTCATTTAGATATTCTTCGTCGTAGATTTTGGTTGACTCCTCTGAATCTTCAGTGGATTCGCCAACACCATGAAGAATTAGATTGCACGCCGTGGATTGAATCTGTCGTTCCTCCTGTTTTTCCCTTCGAAGTACGTTTTCTATGTTTTTCTCGATTTGCCTCGACGCGACTGCTGCGTAGCTTTGTGATCTATTTTCTCCTTTCTTCTCAACGATGTCTTCCATCTTCTTTTCGATCGTTGCCATTCTGGTCTCAAAGCTATCCTTTATTTCGCTGATCATTGTATTAACGTCTTTGGACTTCAGTTGAGTGATTTCTACGTCCTGGGCTTTCATTATATTTTCGCAAGCTTTTATCTCCTTTCGGAATCCTGAAACTGTTGATGTTTCACATGAATTGACCCGTTCCAATAGATCAGGGGTGATCACGACACAGTTTTGACAGACAAAAGCTCTCGATTTGTATGTTAGACATAACTGGATTTGATAGACGGGGAGCTTTGAACAAATGTAGTGTACGATTCGATTGCACTTTTTACATTCAAGTGTGCCTTTGGATCTTCCTTCTTCACTTGTAACACATTCAGATGGGCTGCAAAGGTCGTAAATTGATGCTGAATTCGGTTGTTTTCGTAGATTTTCCTGAATTTTCTCCGCCATCTTTACATCTTTATGGCTTGGGATTTTAAAATTACATTGTTTTCAAGTCAGAAAATTCAGTGGGGATGGGAAAAATATAATACTTTGCAGTGACGATTGGTTTATTTCAATATTTTCACTGAGGAAAAAAAAAGGACGATATTTTGGCCAATTTTTCAACAGTGGGTCTGTGAGAAGGGGGTGTCTTAATGTATCAGGATGTATATCAGTTACCGTAACTTGGTCTAATGTCGACATCCCTTCTCTAATTCCAGCTGAAAGTGATAGAAAGGTTGAAACTGTTTTTCTTGGCTTAATGGTCACTGAGGAATTATCCTTTTTCAATCAGTGATTTCATATTATTCTTGTCTTTAAAGAAGGGTGTCGGAATTAGACGAGGGATGTCGACATTAGACCAAGTTACGGTAAGGTTACATTGTCCCAGATAATATTGTTTTTAAGGTTATCAAGCCAGCTGAACCTCTAATAGAAAACCAAACACTTAGAGTCAGTAATAGAATTATTTGGTATTTTTGTGTCAAATAGAATATATGATAGAGAACTCACTTTATCTGATATATGTGCCAGATTATAATGAGGTTCGTACATTCCTGGAGCAAGTTTCATTGATTGTTGAAAATAACTTCGTGCCTGAGAAGAAGTTATTTGAAATTTCATCAATTTAATAAATTTTTCATACATTACTTTGAATACAGCCCTGTATTAGATTATTTGGTGTTTAGGAGGTCGTTTCTTCGAAGGGGTGTTTAGTCAAAGTAGTAGGGTACTTCGACTAGCAGTTCTTTTGATTTTGGTAATGTTCAGTTTTGGACAATCTTCTTGTTTCAAACATACTCAAATCTCATTATTACATTCAGTAATTTCATCTCATTAAGTTGTCCCCCTCGGCGCTAACAAAACTGAGATTGCCGAGGACATTATGATATTAAACATAGTGAAATTTATTTACTTACACCATCCAGAGAAGTTTTGCGCAACTCAAGAACACCGAGATTATTATAAGCTTCAGCATGATCGTTGTCGGCTGCAAGAGTTAATCGTAAACATTGGTATGCCAACTTTGTATCACCAATATCCTATCGAAAGAGTATGGAGTGTGTTACCTATTGCACATAATATACCGAGTACACATTTTTTTCAGGTTGCTAAGGCTCGAGAACTCAAATTTGCCAATTTTCTTTTGCTATCTTGTAGAGTAAAAGTTTTTTAGATAATCTAAGCATGACAAACGATAGCCCTTACCCCAATAAGCATAAATATGATATAATATCAGGTCAAAGAAAATCTTTAAGAAAATGACCTAGAATACTCCAGGGCTGGCCCGAAAATTGAGCATTTACGGCGAAAGATTTCAAATAAAACACCTTATAAACAATTGCTTAATAATGCGTAAATGCGTGCCTTACTAAAAACAAAATTCAAATCATCATTATTGGGAACTCCATCTTGAAACACTACCTGTTTTATTTATATAAGCATAACGTTTATAAGCATATGCAGGCTTTTGGTACCTAACAATGGCACTATTATTCAAGAACGATAGATAGCTAAGCATAATACGAGCCTGGTATAGGGGTAGACGCTGTCAGACCATGTGAAACCCCCTTCCTCCTAAAAAGTTGAAGTTCCAAAGGGGCATCGAGACAGTGATGTTTCTGATGAAGCCTTGACTATCGAACAGACAAAAACAACATAACTTTACTTACAATAGCTACGTGACTTATATTATACCAAATATCTGCCATATTATCGTCTGAGGCGAGTGAAAGAGCTCTGGTAAAGCAGTTCAATGACATATCGTATTGTTGAGCATAGAAACAACACAAACCAAGATTATTATAGATTTCTGCATTGTATACTCCCATTTGTAATAGACGTCTAGAGTTAAAGAATCGAAAAAAAGAGTGTCACTCAACAAATTGATAAAAACAATTAGGAGGGTCGGTACTAAAATCTCAGACATTATAAATTCTGCAAAAAATTGAAAAAGATAAAAATCACTAATGAGTACCAAAGTACTTAAAAGGTTCTCGATTTTTTGTCTAGATACACCTTTTTGGTATTTTAGTACCCCATGATGCTAAAAGGATTTTTAATTTTTTTGGGTATACCACCATGTCACTAAACAACACGATGTCTGAGATTTTAGTACCGACCCCCATCCCTGAAATAATCACTATCTTAAATATCTTTTAAACACGCTAATGATTTTTGTCGGTGCTTTAGAGACTCCCCTGAAATTTTTAGTTTTATTATCTCATCTGTTTTTTTTTTTTGCCTAGTTTTCAGAAAACTCCCTGTTTTTTGCTTATTTTGAAGAAGCTCCCTAGATTTTTCACAAAAATTCACCGATGCCTGGAGTTTCCAGGTTTTTCGAGGTAACCCTCTTAAAATGAGCTCCTCAAAATTTTTGGGAATAGACCATTTTGTGTAGAAAGAAATGAAAAGCTATTTGCATTATCATTACCAAAACATTTGGTAAAAACAATGGCAATCAACGATATTATCAGATAAATTCTAAAATTTTCATATAACCAACCCTTTTAATACCAACCAATGCCGCATCAATGGTAAAAGGAAGAACAAAGAAAAAGCTGACCTGAAAAATTTGAGAGCTACTTCTGGCTGGTCGGAATAGAAATGATTAGTGGCGATACATGAGATAGCTTCGACATGTGTGTTATCACTTTCTAACACTTGTTTGTAATATTTCACCGCATTCGTCATATCATTCAGCATCTGGCAAAGTATAAAGTTATTAAACAAATTAATAAACAATACAAAGGTTGCAAAAATAAAGTTTGGAGTCACTTTACTCGAAATTTTTATGTGCTTGTTACATGACCTTTATTTCTGATTGGTTCGAATTTATCGATACTAATGAATTAAATAAGTTGTAAACCAAGTAATATTGGAATAAAATCACGTGAACTATTTCGAGTAATCACATGTTTTGATTGCACTGCTATTATAGTTTCGCAACCCGTGTATTAAAATTCAGGTAAAGAACACTAGTTGCGGAGAGTTATTCTAGTTCGTTATTAGACATGCTTTACACATTTTTTTTGTAAGGACAAACTATATAAGAACATAAGGCTTCGCTGGCCAAAATGTTAAAAACAAGTTATGAACATTTTATGGCTTTGTGGACTCAAAACACCCTATTTCTTAAGAAAATGGTCAAAAATATTCACAAAATGGTTTTTTGATTCTTAAAACTCAAAAAGTTAAGAACATCCGAAGGCTTCAAGAATTTTGGATGTTCTTATAAAAAACAGACGTGTTTTACGTAAAATAATAAGGGCTAGACAAGACCAAATAATGATTATCAATAAAAAACAGTAGAAAATGAATTACCTCGTATATTCTGGCGATACCTGTCAGTAGTGTTGTCTCTTTTGGGAATTTCTCAAGTCCCTAAACACAAAAATAAAGAAAATAATTCGATACCTAAGACAGCCATATCTGCTTAAAATGAAAGAGCGATATGAAAATAAAGGAAACTTAGACATAGCCTCGCTATTTTGGAGAGAACTGATTTTGGCGAATTTATAAAAAAAACACATCAATTTTAGGCAAAAAAGAAACAATTTACCATGCCGGTCGCCAAAATTAGTTCTTGTCAAAATTGAAGAAAAAAAATTACTGCCACGTCAAAATAAGTTCCCCTAAGTATCTAAAGTAGAGAAATTGCATACTGTACTATGAACACCTCAATACCGAGGTTAAGCATACCAGGATAATCACGACGACGGACGAAAAATGATTGGTTGAAACTCACTAGCCTGTTAAATTTTTGTCGTCGTGATTATACAGATTTACTTAACCTCACTAATACCTTAGTATAAACTTCGATAGCGGTGAGGGGCTGGTCCAACTTGACATAAACTTTACATAAATAAAGGTATGTATCCACTATATCCTCATCACGGAGAGCTGACTTCAGCTGTTTCTCAGCATCACGGTATAAACCAAGCCTAAAAGAAAAAAGAGAGAATTAAATTCAAATGTCGAACAAACTAAGTTCGAGCCAGCATTTTGATCGATTCGGTAGGTGAATCGCATTGGTAGAGCAAAATGGTTTTTGAGACTTTTCTTTTGACAGTTGAAAATGTTTTCAAAAATTTATAAACGGAGGGTCCTAATAGGTCCGGTGGGGCTTGGGAAAGAATCGAAATATAACAAGCGATGGTTGACTGTATCTAAGGGGGGTTGGAAAAGAATCAAAAAAGTAATAGGCGGGGGAGAAGGCCGTTTAAGGACCTGAGAGTATCGTAAAAACAGACAATACACGGATACATGTGTTACAATTTACGTGAACATTAGCGTGGTAAATACTTCGTTTGAATCTTTTACTAAGTTTTAAGTATTAGTTCGATTTTCCAGACTTTTCAGCAGAAGGAAGCGAAGTTTTAGTTAGAATTAAGGGTAGTTGACTGTATCTTAGACACCTGTAATAACATTTGGCAAGCTGAACTTTCCACCACCAATCTTTGAAATCAGCTGCAGCCGTTGCTTCCGCTGCTAGTTGTAATGCCTAGAAGAAAATTATGGTGATTAAAAGCCCCTTAAATAACCGCACACGTTTTTCAATTTAAACACAATTTTTCTGTTATTGTTAGTTTTAAAAAACCAGTGTAAAAACCACCCTCGCATATTACGGATCTTTACCACGACTTTTCAGATAATGTCTTCAAAGCTATGAATTTCATAAAGGCGGAATAGTAAGTAAAAGTCGATTTACGACATTAGAACTCAATGGAAATTAAAATAAGCTTACATTTCTGACGTCATTTTCGTGGAGAAAGATGTATTCGAATAATGCCTGAGAAAAAGCATCAATTAAAAATATAAATTATATGTGTCAAAAAAACTCCTTAAAAATACTGCAGATGTAGATTTTATAATGGCTAAATGTTTTTAATTTCACTGAGGACTAACTAAATGATTGGCAAAAACTCAAACTGAAGCATTATGAATAAAAACGCAATTTAAGACTACCTTTGAAAGGTTTGGACGTTGTGCATATTTTGAAAAATTGATTTTCGACAGGTTGATGAAGGGTCCGTCTGGCTGTGAAAGCATCGATGCCTGAAAGAAATGCATTAAATTTTATCATCATATTTTAAATTGCATCAAAGAACATTTTAATAAAGTAAAGTAAAGATTAATCAGTTTGAGGAGAGAATAGCAAATACTTCAAATCTATTTTTGAAACAAGAACTTACAGTACCCAACCGAACAAATCTTCCTGATGCACTTGTTACAGGTCTGAAAAAATATGTAAATAGTACAAGAAAGTTAACGGTTTAAAAGGGTAATGGCAATACCTTTAATATTCCATTAGGTTCCTATCAGGAAAAAAAATCAATATTGGAAAATAACACTAGCTAATGGCCAAGGCTATAATAAGTGCACCCGCTCCTACGTATTCTGGGATAACATTCCCGGTAATGTTACTACACGGAACTGATTTGATATTTTGGAAGTGAAGTTTGAACTCACCTCAGATGATATCATCTTAGCTGAAATTATTCGTAAGAAAACAATACAAATTAAAAACATGAGCAACCGAGTTTTGATATGAATAATCGTGAGGTTTGACCTAACTTCTACTGATTAAAGGCGCCCTGGACAGGAGTAAGAATTCCAAATCCTTGACTTCTTTTAGTGTCATTGTCTTCTCAGTTCTGTTAAAGGAAGATCCTAAATTTATCAAAATAATACTACTTGTTACCTAGCCGTTGAAGCTGTCCTTGGAGCCTTGATAGCTTGTTCCATGGTACCAGGGCGTCCGCCTTGTGTTCCTGGCCGAACAAAACCACTAAGTGGTCGTCCAGCATTTGACATTGGTCTAGAAAGTTAATAAATGAAAATTGTAATAGCATAGGACAAAATGTTAACAGGTAAAAATAAAGCCTGATATAATAATTTCCCTTAGACTTATGTTTTTCACGCATCCCATTTCCAAAAAGAAAAATTTAGCTATCAGTTTAGCACTGATTTTACTCCCAACATTAAGGCTATTCTTTATCGGGGGTGATCTTTTTTAATAGTAGGCGGCCATTCTCTAGGACCCGTGACAACAATGTCCGGAGTGGAACCTTTTTGGCAGATTCGAAAGAAGAATGTATTTTTGAGAGAAAAACCCTTGGGAAACAAAATTTGAGGACAATTCAAAGTTGCTAAAATCTTAACCACTTATACCTTTGGAAAGCTCTCGAAAAAAAAATAGAGGACTTTTAAGAAAATGAGCGCTAAATGTTGAGAAAACGTTTAATTCCGTTTCAAGTTATAAGAATCTTCCTCATTTTATTGTCACATGAAACCACACTTTCTTCAAGAACAGGCATTAAATATTTTAATCTTACGTATTAAATGCTCCCGTTTCATATCAGACACATATTTCATAATTGGGTAAGCAAACAATATAAAAAAATAATAACCTCATTGCTTGTGCTTGCCCACTGCTTGTGGCAGGCTTCTTTAATGATGTCCCAGGTCCTGATATCATAAAGAAAGTAAATAATGTGTGAGGTCTACACCCGTGTTATTAAAGATTAATTCACGGCCAGCAAAAATTTGTCAGCTATTTTTGGACACACTGTATCTCCCAGTTGACGCACTTCTATAAATTTTGAGAATTGTTCGACGTCTTAAGACTAAGCAGATGTCCAAAACTTTTTGGAGTTTTGATATTTAGAAAAAGAAGATACCTCAACTTGAAATGACTATCATTTTTACATTTACTGAAGACAATTTACATTCACTGATGATCATTTCTAAGAGCATCCAAAGAGTATTTTTGTTAAATTCTTACGAGCTACTTGTGCAATAGAGGTATCATCCATCAACATTTCTGCTATTCCTTCTTCATCAACTTCCACCTCGTCAACGTAAACCTGTTCTGTATAAGCTCGTGTCTTCAATAACCATGCACCCTAGAATAAAAAGAAAATTCCAATTTGCGGTCCTATCCCTTGGCATTATCAGCCCCCTCTGTGAAAGTGTACTTCAGATTGTGAAATCACCATTTTCGTTTGAAGTCAAGGGTGAGTGATGATTCATGGCTCATCAAAAAAAAGATTTTCAAAATAAATCTATTCTTATTATTGGACCAAGATTTTGACATAAAAAATGGAAATAAATTTAGACTTCAAAATAGTTTCAGAGATAAGGAATAAAGTTTGGATTAGTTCATAAATTCATTTTTAAAACATCTTAAGTAAGAGTGTAGACCTTATTTATAAAAGGACTTAAAAAATTATACTTTTTAAATTGTTAATTGGGTGAATGTTATAGTAAGATGCAGTGAAAGCATCAATGCAGTTGAAAAGAAATTTCTTACTTGATCATAAGGATTTTTCAGGAGTATTTTTGTACAAATCTCAATACATCCATCAAACTTTCTTCGCCTGAAATAGCTCATTGCTATAAACATAGGATCCATTTTTGATGCCAATTTTGTTTTAATTTTTCTTGTGTAATAATAAATTAAATTTGATACTGTAAAAAAAAAGGAAAAAGCAGGTCAAAATTCAAACTGTAACTGCAATTTTCATAACTATTTCACCATCTTGTGTGGATGGTAAGAGTTTGTTGTCCTGTACTTAAAAATTTCACTCGTCCATGTTATAGTTCTGGTTGTCAACAATATTTTGATGTGAAATCTGTCCTTAATGACACAGTAACACATTATGGTTGTTTAAAACAAGAAGTTTAAGTATTTTAAGAAAAATGGACCTTAAGAAAATTCTTGTTTGTCACTTTTTGGGTTTTCCTGTTATGTTTATAATACCCTGTTGATCTATTGACCACTCCTCCTATATTTTGGTTATATATTTATATGTGTATATATTTATATATTTATATATTCCTGCACGTTATTATGTCCCATTATATGTGACAATTTTTTTTAAACTTTTTCTCAGAGACATAACCAGTCATTTTTTATACTGAAACTTGCTTTTTACTCACCCTCTATGTTTTTTCTTTTAGTGAAGTCATTTTATGCATGTTTTCCAGCCTGGAATCCACAGTACACCGAATATATTTGGCATGAGGCAGTAATTACTTTTGACATTATGGCGTAAGGAGCAGATTTAAAGTAAGATATTGGCTTAAGTCAAAGCTTTTCAAGATGAGAGGAGAATCGCCATTCTAACGCTCGATTTCATTACGCCAGGTTTAAACGCATCCACCTTACTCCCCCTTGACCGCTACATAACGACGTAGAGTGTAAATAGAATATAAAGCGTTTTTAATACATTAATCCCTAATCCTATTAATTCCTAAAATATATGGCTCATGGCCATGATTCATTTAACTTTATACATTTCTTTCTTAGAAGTTCCAGTAATTCAAGCTCTTTTTCTATAAATTTTGAGCAACTTTTAGGCATGAGAAGATCAAATATCTCAGGGCTTTCAGGGGCTAGCCCCCTCAACCCCTACCAGGGCTCAGTCCTGGACCTGTTTAGGGGGGCTTACAGCTCCCCCAAACTCCCCTGCAGTTTTTCCCACCTTTCGGCGGGCACTGTTCCGCAAACAGAACTTCTTTTGGCATGCACCTCAGTTTAATCAAATACCAATTCAACGTGGACTTTGCATCGTTTCCACACTGGGTTTTTATACATGTTCTAGCAAAGCAAAAATAGAGCTTTGTCATGTAAAGGACACAAATTTGGTACAAAATAAAGCCTATAGCCATAAAAATATTATAAAGCCTAACTTGCTGACATTTTGGATTTAAGCTAATCAAACATACAGTAGTATTGATCAATGCCTGAAAAATTAAACCAGATTTGAAAAAATTTTAAAAAGATTTTTCCTCAAATATTTAGCACCACTTTGATGCATGCAAATGACCCACTGACGTCTCTAACTGAGTAGCACCTAATCAATTGGTCATTAAAAAAGAAACAAGGAAACATTAAATATTGTTGGGGAAATGGTGAATTAATGGAATTAAGGATGCTCTTCAGTAGCGTGGTGGGATAACAAAAATTTGGGCAAACTGATGGGGAGGCAATTTTAGAAGAATATGATTTAGACGGCCCCTATGAAAAGTAAATATTTTTTAAAAGACGACACGAGCGAAGTAAGCACAAAGATTTTTGGATATTTTCTCTCTCTTTTCGGCCGAAAACTGCCATATCTACTAAGGTGTAAAAGAGCAAAGGGGCGCCAAAATTAGTAATTAGAGGCGTCTTTTTGCACCCTCTGTATCTCGGCGCCAATTTGAAAAAACTCCGTAACCTGTGACCTGTGCTTTACACTAACTGTTCGAAACACAAAAAATTACCTTTCCAAAGAATTGTCTGCTTTACCCGCGCCAGAAAGAAATAATTTTTCGACAGCATCAAAAATGGCAGACGAAATCTAGTCTTTAGCGTGACGGGGTGTGCAGATTTTATTGGCGCAGCCTAGAATTAGAAAACTGAAAACCTCAGCTTTCAGATGGTGTATATATGCTGCACTTAAACATGAAAAAATCCATCTTCTTCATCATCTTGTCAAAAAATTTCAATTTCTTCTATTTTTTTTTAATTCCAGAGGGCCTGTAGATTTTCAAATAAAGCAACATGTGATATAGATTGTAGTAGGGTGGGGCGTCAAATGTCAAAGTCAGAAAATTCAAGATGTAGTGTTTTTTTAAGAAAATTTAACCTATTGTGAGGCATTCTGCGCAATTTTTAAGGTCAGAAGTCAAAAATTGGCCGAACCCCCCTGGGGGTACTGATTCGCACTACAGGCAAAAATTGGAAAAAATGGCATTTTCTGGCCTTTTCAGGCCTGTAAATATGTCAAAACTATTGCAAATCTTATTTTTTTCATTTGCTGTACTAAACTTTATGAAGAAACAAACAAATAATCATATTGGGTTGAAAATTGTGCCCATTGGAGCCCTAAACAAGCCGTTTTAAGCCAATTTCTGTAATTGTTCTTTGAATTGAAATTGATCTCTCTTTACTTCTACTATCATTATAACCCTTATTTTGGAGTCAAATAGGTACAAATTGTTGAAAGCAACTGGAATTTTTAGTAAAAATTTGAAAAAAAGTTTCATTTTCGGTATATTCTTTGCTGGGGGTCCTTTTATCTCATTAAAAAAATTTTTTTTTTTTGATTTTGAAAATTCAATCAATACTCGACATTTTGAGCCCTCATTGAGCCTCTGAAAGCTTGTAGAAGTTGAGATATGCAGCTTTAAAGTTTTAGCATTATATAATAATTTTATCCTTAAAAAGTGTCTAGTTTCTCACTACTGCAGCCTCATAGTGACCAGCACCACGAGGGATAAGCCAATTTTGGGTAGCAAAATGCTTTTTTAAGCCAATTTTGCAAGTTCATAAACTTTAAACTGATTAAATCACATGTCTGAAATTTTCAGAGATGGAAGTCTTCAATAAATTCTTTAAGCAAAATGAATTTCAAGTTTTTCACTTTTTTCAAAAATTCATGATGGCGTCTTCAAAAATTGCTTTTTAGCAAAAAAAAATCATATTTATCAAAAAATAGCATTTTTTAAGGCAAGCTTCTACAAACTGAGTTTAAATGCTGACTGAAATTTTTTATGCAGTGATAGTATTCTGGAGATACTCTAGGGAAATCAAAATCATTTGGGTCTAGGATGCGTCTATGTCCGCCATTATGGAAATAAAATCCCTGCTAAGAGCCATTTTTCAGGCAAAAACCCAAATTTGAACTGAAAAAATCTCTAAAATGACAATAGACATGGGCCCAATTTTTCTTGCAGTGATAGTATTCTGGAAATACTTCAGGAAAATCAAAATCATCTGGGTTTGGGATTTGGGTATATCCACCATTTTGGAATTGAAATTCCTGCTAAAACGCAATATTTCAAGCAAAAATCCCATTTTTGACTGGAAAAATCTTAAAAATGGCAATAAACATGAACCTCAAATCTTTTTGCAGTGATAGCCTTCTGGAAATACTCCAGGGAAATCGAAATTCTTTGGCTTTAGGATAAGGGTATGTCCGCCATTATGGAATTGAAATATGTGCTAAAACTGGCTAAAATGCAATATTTCAAGCAAAAACTCCATTTTTGACTAAAAACTGCTCAAAAATGGCAATAGACATGGACCCAAATTTCTTTGAAGTGATAGTATTCTGTGAATTCTCCTGGGAAAACAAATGCATTTGAGTCTGGGATTTGTTTACATCCACCATTATGGAAATGAAATTCCTGCTAAAACTAGCTAAAATGGAACATCTCAAGCAAAAACCCAATTTTTTACTAAAAACTTTTCTAGAATGGCAATAGTTTTGGGCCAATAATCTTTTTGCAGTGATATTGTTCTGTAAATACTCCAGGGCTAAAAACTATTTAGGTATAAGATGTCTCTGGGACAACAATTTTTGAATTGAGGCCAGTTTTAAAATGTATATGATATTTCATGCCAAAATCCAATCTTTTTTTGACGGAACAAGTCTTGAGAATGGAAATGTATGTGGGCTATAAAGAATTGTTGAGTGGAATAGAATTTTTGCTATAATTAAAAATTTGTTTCAACTATTATTTCTAAATTAAAGGATTGTAAATTTATATTCTTTGTTTAATGTAACATATACAAAATATTTAGTCAATTATGACGTATTGGATGGAAATATGTAGCATTTTAACAGAGATTTCATTTCCATAATGGTGGATGTAAACAAATCCCAGACTCAAATGATTTTGTTTTCCCAGGAGAATTCACAGAATACTATCACTTCAAAGAAATTTGGGTCCATGTCTATTGCCATTTTTTGCCAGTTTTTAGTCAAAAATGGCGTTTTTGCTTGAAATGTTGCATTTTAGTCAGTTTTAGCACATATTTCAATTCCATAATGGTGGACATACCCTTATCCTAAACCCAAAGGATTTTGATTTCCCTGGACTACTGTATTTCCAGAAGGCTATCACTGCAAAAAGATTTTAGGTTCATGTTTATTGCCATTTTCAAGATCATTTCAGTCAAAAATGGGATTTTTGCTTGAAATATTGCGTTTTAGCAGGAATTTCAATTCCAAAATGGTGGATATACCCAAATCCCAAACCCAGATGATTTTGATTTTCCTGAAGTATTTCCAGAATACTATCACTGCAAGAAAATTCGGGCCCATGTCTATTGTCATTTAGAGATTTTTTCAGTTCAAATTTGGGTTTTTGCCTGAAAAATGGCTCTTAGCAGGGATTTTATTTCCATAATGGCGGACATAGATGCATCCTAGACCCAAATGATTTTGATTTCCCTGGAGTATCTCCAGAATACTATCACTGCAAAAAAAATTTCAGTCAGCATTTAAACTCAGTTTGTAGAAGCTTGCCTTAAAAAATGCTATTTTTTGATAAATATGATTTTTTTTTGCTAAAAAGCGATTTTTGAAGACGCCATCATGAATTTTTGAAAAAAGTGAAAAACTTGAAATTCATTTTTCTTAAAGACTTTATGGAAGACTTCCATCTCTGAAAATTTCAGACGTGTGAATCAATTAGTTTAAAGTTTATGAACTTGCAAAATTGGCCTTAAAAAGCATTTTACTACCCAAAATTGGCTTAAAACGGCTTGTTTAGGGCTCCAATGGGCACAATTTTCAACCCAATATGATTATTTTGTTGTTTCTTCATAAAGTTTAGTACAGCAAATGAAAAAAATAAGATTTGCAATAGTTTTGACATATTTACAGGCCTAAAAACGCCAGAAAATGCCATTTTTTCCAATTTTTGCCTGTAGTGCGAATCAGTACCCCCAGGGGGGTTCGGCCAATTTTTGACTTCTGACCGTACAAATTGCGCAGAATGCCTCACAATAGGTTAAATTTTCATAAAAAACACTACATCTTGAATTTTTTGACTTTGCCCCAAAAATGACTGTTGACGCCCTACCCTAATTGTAGCTTAATCTTACTGAGTTTACTAAAAAAACGCGTTTGAAAAGATTTCCTGTCTGTCACACTCAATTTTCAAGTTTGTTTAGGGGTCACTCACATATCGATTCTTCCCACGACTACATCAAATTGACGCTAATTTGAAAACCTCCCCCCCCCCACACCCACCTCTTAACGTCAAAGTTCAAAAATTATCAAAAATCGATGAAAATTTTCTCCTTCACTTTCATCATTGTTTCGTCAGCCATCTTTAATTTTGCTATGGCTGCTTAGGCAGTTTACATTTAAAAAATAATGGAGATAATTTCTAAACTTTTTTCAGAAAGTTGCCGGAATTAATTATCTCCATAATCAAAATCAACAGAAAAGCCGCATTTGACAAAAAAAAGACCGACCGTCGGCGAAATTCAAGGGCCGTGCGGACCGTCTGAACAAAAGGAACTTGAGACGTTAACATCGGGGCCGTTTGTTTTGGTTAAAATTTCTGTAAAATAGCGAAGCGAACGAATATTAAGGTATGTAAAAGGAGGAAAAGAAATATGGAAAGTAACATTTGTCACGGAATAAACGTATTAAAAATCGATATTTCTGGTGAAATTTCTTAGCGTCAAAGATTCTAAACCACCCGCGCCACCCCTTCGCGTCAATTTGACGTTAGTCGTGGGAAGAATCGATATGTGAGTGACCCCTTAAATGACCATTTTTTTTCTAAAAGGTAGTATAATATGTCTAGTTACTGGAATGAATAGCCGAAAACAAGATTTTTCTCTTAATATGAAGTTTCATGCCGTACTGTGCTGTGCTAATTTTCCTGATAAAAAAGAGGAAATAGTTAGAATAAGCAACAGTTCTCCAGACGACGGTGTCAATCGAACGAAGCGAACGCCGAATCAATCAAATGCAATTGAACGCAATTGAATAATTGCAATTCGATTGTCGAACGCAATCGAATCGCAATCGAATATTACCCAGGATTTGCTGTTCGATTGCTTCGATTACGTTCGATTGTATTCGATTGATTCAATTGTATTAGATTTTATCCGCTTTCAGTTAGTCACACTAGGAAATCTAGCTTTCAGAAAAAAAAACATCAGTCATCTACAGGATACATTTCAACAACAAGGATGAGAGTTACCTGAATCAAGTTCGCAAGACAATAGTAATTAAAACTTGAAAGTTGGAAACAAAATAAAACGTGCAGCAGCCAAAATCAACCAACCAAAATTTGTCATTCAATTCCCGAGACAGCGCTTCGATTTTTAAGGCCTTGTTTATACGCTAAAGTAATAACAATTACGCACATGTAAATGGGTCATTGTTTGAGGTCCGGCAAAATTTCCGGGAGATAGCCTATCCGGTAGTGCGCGGATCTAGGTGGGTTCCGCCTCCCCCGTAGATCTTTTTCTTGGGAAGTTGATCTTCAAATTAGTTTTCAAGGTTGGCTTGGCTCAAATTTTTTCATCTATGGCTCAAATTTTAGGCAATTTCTCAAAGTTTTTGAAAATGTTAATTTCATTAAAAAGCGCCGGGTTATTTTTTCATGAATCCCTTTAGAAGTTTTGCGGTGCATTTTTTTGCTTGAGAGTCAAGTAAACGATATAGCGCTTTCGCAGCATTAATCTTTGATATGTATTTTGGCGGGACGCTAGTGTGGCTAACTGGCTTTAGTATGGTACTTGAGCGCTCGGCCACCCACGCTAAGGAGCTCTAACAGAGTGATCCAATTTAATTTAATCGCAATCAAACTCATCGTACATAATCATAATCGAACGAAATCGAAGATTAATCCAATGTAATTGACAATCAATAGACCTTTTTTCAAAGAGGACGTCCTGTTGAATAATTATGTAGTCCAGCCATATAAACAATGATAAAGCCATGCATAATTACTGTATCATGCATATTGTAATAATTATGCATGGTTTTAACATTGTTTTTCTGCTGGACTACATAATTATTCAACAGGGTGGCCTCTTTGAAAAAAGGTCTATCGAACCAATCGAACATACATCATACAACAATCAATCGAACCAATCTAACCTTACTCGAACGCAATCGAATATTACCCAGGAATTGGCTGTTCGATTGAGATTCGATTACGTTCGACAATCGAATCGCAATTATTCGATCGCGTTCGATTACGTTCGATTGCGATTTTTGTTCGATTGCGATTTTTGTTCGAAGTTGTTCGATTGACACCGTCTGGAGTTCTGGAACTTAAACAGTGCTAAATTACATGGTTGGCAAACGATATCATACTCCAGGATGCATCGTCTCTTATTTCCCCCCTATTTTCTACTTTCCTACATTACCACAAAGTTTCACAAAATTTCAAAATTTTGTCAAAAATTCTTTATAAAACCATATAAAAAATCGAAAACGAAACTAAATTACCCGTCGCAGCTTGTCTACCATTTTTAGTAACCAGAAAAACAAAATCTCTATTCTCAACCTACTGAAGTACAACGGTAATTTTCCAAGTTTGAAACAGTACTCAAACAAGTATGAAATAAGGTCACATGATTTCCAGGAGAGAGAAAACGAAAGTAAAACTCAGCTGACTTTATTTCGACTTTTGACTTGACAGAACTCAAACAGTCAAACCTCAACTGCAGTACCAAAATCGCCAAAATGAAGGCTGCACAAATTATATTTGCTTCAATTGCTCTATTTTATCTTCGAAATGTGGAGTCTAAGCATTGGGCTCTCGTAATTGCTGGCTCAAATGGATGGTATAACTACAGACATCAGGTAAAATTGAAATAAAAAAAAACTGGTTTTGTGGATGGGGTTGATTGACTCATTCACTGTTTTCGGGATGCCCCAGAAAATTAAGTGTGCTAAAAGACTCCCTCATCATTGATATGAGCGCTTATTATTTGATAATAGATAAATTTCCATGCACTTGTTATTGTAAGTTGGTCTAATGATTTCGACACCCCTCTTTTTTTTTAGAGATAATAGGAATACCGTATATATAGAATCGTCGAATATCGACATGCTTCTTGTTATCTCTGCATAGCCATAGCTGTCAACTTCGCCTCACAAAAATGCGGGAGAGCTCCAAGTCGGAAAAATTTTCCCCGATAATCCGATTTTTCAAAATCGGAAAATCGGGAAATCGGGGAAATTTTCTTGTAAAATCCGATTTTATTAGAAATTTTTTTCAGGAAATTGGGAAATTTTTCGTTCCGATCTTTAAAAATCCAGAAATTTTGCCGTTTGGTTTTTCCAAAATCAGAAAATTTTTGGAAATGCGGGAGATGCGGGAGAAAATCCCAAAAATGCGGGAGATTTGGCAGAATTTTCTTCATGCGGGAGAAATCGTTGACATGTGGGAGTCTCACGCTCAATGCGGGAGAGTTGACAGCTATGGCATAGCTATAGGCTGGTCTTCAAAATAAAAAATCAAACATAAACAAATACATACCAAAGTTACCAATCAATCACTATATTGTTCTCTCCCTATCACGTCACACAGAGATTGTTGATATATGAGAAATGTGAAGTGTTATTACTTATGTTTGAAAAGAAAACTTTAACGATGTACCGTGAGAGTGGGTAACTTGCATCAGTGGACGCTAACATGCAAAGCCCTCAAATGAATGACCTGGCTGGTCATTTAAAATACAAAGTTAAATAAAAACAAAAATGGTAGAGTAAAGCTGTGAGCGGAGCTGAATATAGTTTATTTTAATGACCAGCCGGGTCATTCATTTGAGGGCTATGCATGTTAGCCTCCACTGATGCAAGTTACCCACTCTCACGGTAGTCATCACTAAAAAACTAATGAGCATGCTTTCAACGAAAATATCCAAATCAAAACAACATTTTGCACGCAAGGAGTTTTATAGTAGACCTTTTTACTGTGAACCAAAAATAATAAAACAAACCCAGTTTCTTTTTTAATTCAACGTGACCGCCATACTGGCCATCACGGCGTGTGGCCTCTTAGCGCCTAGAGCATGTGTTTGTGATAAAAAAGGAACGGGAAACCAGGCAGACTAAGCGCGCAAATTATTTTTATCACGTGACTTGAAGCGTATTAAAGTTGTAAAATTTTAATGACGGGCATGAGAAAGTTTGCATGCGTTTCATGTTTCATAATGTTGTGTAAAATTGTTTATAATTTGGCTGCTTTTTTAATTGAAATAGAATAGATTGATTTGCATATTTGGCTTTATACAAGTGCATACAGGCCAAACTAGAAAGTACATGTCAGTCCAGACTAAAACATCATGACATTGCGAATAGTTGTTTAGGAGATCTTTCCCTCAGCCAGCACAAACAGGATAAATTATCTTGTCCCTAGGTCACAGCTGTGTTGTAAAAGACAAATCAATTATGTAAAGTTATTGCTAAAAATGTTTCTGCTGGAGTAATTAGTTATTTAAAAGGCCGTCACATTCTTCCAAACGACTATTTGACATTCTCAAACTCTGCAACTTAGTGTTAATGATTGCAAGGGAACTTTTGGGTTCAGTGTGTGTCAAGTGTGGAGATTCTTTGTATGTATTTTACATCATGGAAATTTATCCTTGGTATCAGCTTGGTGGGATGTCAACATCCCTCATCTAATTCGACACCCTCTTTTAGATCTGAAAATAATAGAAAGGTTGAATCTATTTTTCTTTACTTTGTGGTCAGAGATGAAAAATTCTTTTTCTAAAAAATGGTGTCAGAATTTAATCAGGGATGTCAATATTAGACAAATTTACTGTACATAGGTAAGCAATGTTTTATAGCCTTTTATTACTCAGCTCCTACCTCTATTTTCAAACTTAGGCTGATGCTTGCCATGCATATCAAATTTTGAATAAACATGGAATTCCTGAAGAGAATATTGTTGTTATGATGTATGATGATATTGCTAACAATAGAGAGTAAGTGGTTCAAGCAGGTTTTTTTTCTGATTATTTTACGTTTAATTTTTGATACAATCAAAAAATGATGTATTCTAACTCAATAAATGTGTAATATTTTTGTTCAAGAATTCAAGTTTTGTTTCAGTACTTTTGATAACACTTTTGTATTTTGTCCATTTTCTGTGCTTTAGAAATCCAACCCGAGGAAAAATTATCAACATGGTAAGCATCAATAATTCATCACTGTCTGACATTTTGTTTTTATTGTAATATGATATTATCATAGTTCTGTCACATGAACAATCCAAAGTTTTGATTGTATCCAAGAGAAAAAGAAATTTAGCTTAAGAACAATATCAAAAGGTCATTTGTTTCACATCCACATTTCACATGACCAGTCAAAATTTTTATTGTTCTTTGTCTCAAAATAAGGCATACAGTAGTCACGTTTTCATGTTATCATGTTTCTATCAAATGACCCTGAAAAGTCAACACTTCGTAACTTCATTACATATTACATTAAGTTTTTTAGGTTATTGTTTTTTATCTTTCTAGCCAAATGGTCCAGATGTTTATGAAGGTGTCCCAAAAGATTATACAAAAGAAGTAAGAAATTCTCCCCATGGGCCTTTTCAAACAAAAGATCTTACTGTTTTTTGCCTAATACTAGTGTTTTGGAAACCATGACCAGCTGACAATTTGAAGTGAAATAGTACACAAATGATAATCCAAAAAAAATCCCCCTCCATAATCTTCATCAGAAAAATGACTTGAAAAGTTTGATGTTAAAGTATATATATTTTGTGTATACACATACACATCTTTCAGGAGATTTTACTCCTTATCAATCCAAAGAAATTTTGAGATATTGTGTATATCCCCCAAGCTAGATCTCCCTATTAATGATAAATAAAGCCAGAAAATGCTTCGAATTCATTATTATTCACAGTGCTGACTTTACCACATTTTTTTATTTTTCTTTAGGAAGTAACACCAGAAAACTTTTTGAATATCTTGCAAGGAAACAAAGATAAAGTTAAAGGAGGAAGTGGAAAAGTCATCGACAGGTTTGTTTTGTTTCTGATGAAGAGAAAAAAAAATTGTTTTCATATCTACCTTTATACTTCTAATCAAACTTTAAGGGAAAGATACCTTTCTTTGCTGTGATATACAATATTGATTGAAGTCGACTTAATAAAGTTGGTCATTACCCTTCTTCATTCTTATTTGTAACAAAGATTGAGAAGATTGCTCCTAGCCTATATTTTTATAGATTTTTATTGCTTTTCTTCTTTATTTTCCAGTGGACCAGATGACCATATTTTCGTCTTTTTCACTGATCATGGTGCACCAGGCCTCATTGCATTTCCTGATAGCGAGGTAAGTCGATTTTTGTTTTTTGACTCGTCCTCACGTTTAAGATCAGTTAAATGGTGGCAATTTTACTGTACACTTTTTTTTTTATAAGAACATCCAAAAATTTTCAAGCCTTGGGGTGTCCTTAACCTGTTCTTATTTTCGTCATTTTTTGAGTATTTTTGTCTATTTTTCTAAGAAATTGGGTGATTTAGAGCCCACACAGCCTTAAATGTTCTTAACTTGTTCTTAAAATTTTGGCCGTTGAAGCCTTATGTTCTTATGTAGTTTGTTCTTATAAAATAAAACGTAGTGGATATGATTATTAATACTATTATTAATCAATAGAGTGATACTATCAAAAATAATTTTCTTTCAGCTTCATGCTAGACAATTGCAAGAGGCTCTTGTTAGCATGAACCAAAAACAAAGATATAAGCAGGTAAGCTAGAATCAAGGTCATAATATTTGAGAAAAAAGGGAAATTCTCCAGGAATTTTTGAAACCACAATCGATTTGTAAGTGCTCTAAAGTAGGTTCGAAGGGTAGAGTTTTAACTCTGAGTTTTGACGCTAGACTTCGCTAATGCTAGAATCTGAGGACCCAAAAGTTCAAAAATAGTCCAATAAAGCTCAGAATATAGCCTGGAAGTCTGCCAGCCCCTCCCAAAGTAAAATATTCAATTAAATTAAAAAGATAGTCCAAAATCAACTTTCTCGCCGAAACTTAAAATCTTGAAAAACGTTAAAATAACCGGAATTCTCAATATATTTCGACCATGATTGTAGTAAATGGTATGAAATATAGTTTATTGATGTAAACTTATTAACAGAAACAGTTTTTGACTCGCAACAGCCCAAATCGAGCTAAATTTGTATTGGCATTTGTAAAGTCTAAAAAGTAGAAACCCTGAAATATAAAGCTATATCATTAAATATTTTGCTCTTAATTTAGATGGTATTGTACATTGAGGCATGTGAATCAGGATCAATGTTTAACCGTCACAGACTTCCTACTAATATCAACGGTAAAATTCATTCTTTTGTAAATGTCAGTACAGTATACATAATAGTAACAAGTAAATCTCAATAACAAAGATATCAATAAGTCCCAGATAAATACGTACAGCACGTCGTTAAACGATATCTATTAAAGGTTTTAGTTCTACGTTGGTTGTTAAGTGTTCCCGTTTCATATCAGACACATATTTCATATCAGGACAGTGTCTCCTATTGCTATACTGTGTTCAATTTCGTGCTGAATAATCAAAAGATTGTTTTTCTTTCCTTCTTTCTAACCAATAATGCACCACGCAACTCAATGTGAAAAATTTTGTAATTTAAAATTGATGAGTAAGCAAATGATATGAACTTATTTTAAAACAATACCTTTTTTACGGAAAAGGAATTTAAATTATAAATCATTTTCTTTCTAGTTTTTGCCACCACGGCTGCTAATGGAGTCGAATCTTCTTATGCTTGTTATTATGACAAGAAAAGACAAACATATCTTGGTGATGTTTACAGTGTCAAATGGATGGAAAATTCTGATAAGGTAAAATTTGAATCTTTTGTCTTCATGTCACCTACTTACATTTCATTTTCCTTATATCCAGAAGAAAAGGCTATTACTTTTGAGTTTTCACATATTAGAAACAGTTGCTAGTTTTAGTCCACAGGCTTTTTTATAAGAACATCCGAAATTTTTAAGCTTTCGGATGTTCTTAACTTTTTGAGTTTTAAGTCTAAAATGTTCTAGCATGTTCTCATTTGCACTATTTTGTGAGTATTTTTGTCCTATTTTCCTATGAAAGTCTAATATGTTCTTAACTTGTTCTGAATGTTTCGGTCATTGAAATATTATGCTCTTATATAGTTTGTTCTTATAAAAAAACGTGTATTCAATAGCAGTTCTGATTTTCCTAAAGCATTGTACTCATGCAATAGAGCTTTTCTGTAATCTATGGAATGGATTAAAACCATATTGGCTTACTTGATTGTTAATAATTTGTATATTAATTCTGATAGGCTAACTTTTTACAAGAAACATTGGAAAGTCAATTTGATGTTGTCAAGAAAGAAACCAATACAAGTCACGTCATGCAATTCGGAGATATGGTTTGTCAATTTTAACATAGCTACCCTTTGAATACACCTTTTCGACCGTAGTTGTGCGGTCAGGCGCGTGCCACTTTATTATTTAATTCACCACCCTAAACTCGATCCAATCCTTTCTTTTTTTACACTTTTTCCTATTGTCTTTAGGTGTGAAAAAACACTGGGGCAGTTTTAGGGTGGTAGAACGGACAAAAAATGCCCGCGCGGCAATTGGCGGCTACGGTGGAAAAGCTTTATTAACTCTTATAAATTCATTTCAAATTAATCACAAACTATTCACTTTTCAAGATTGATTGATCCACAGATCATTTCACATTTAATACTTTTTCTCGATACATTCAGAACATCTCCAAAGAACCAATTGGTGATTTCCAAGGAAATTCAGAGATTGCTTTCGACAACACAACCAAACACTACACACCTGTACCTATTGTAAGTTGTAGTCATAGTTTGTTAACTTTCATAGCCGAAAATTCATCACCTTTTTTAATTATCATTATATGTAAATTATATTTTTGTTTTACAGTGTGACCGGAAAAATTGAACTTACAGGTTGACCCACGAAAAAGTTCGGACGTCTTAAGGGCGAACGTATGTCCCAAAGTGCTTGGAGTTTTGATATTTAAAAACTAGATATCCTAACTTAAAATTTTAGCTAACACTTTTTAAAGTAGACCCACTAGTTCCAAAATTATGAGCTTTTACTCAAAAAAGGGGTAGATTTAAAAAAAAAACGACTTTTGAGGAATCTAGTTTCGTAAAATTTGTTCTGCTTTTCCAGATACACTGTAAAACAAAGAAAATCTCTAATCATTATAATATCAACGAATTTTCCAACCCAATCATTAGGTTGACGCCATTCCCTCACCAGACGTTCCTCTGAACATCATGTACAACAAATTACGTGAAGTTCGTACGTCACAAGAACGAGACCAAGTCCTCACTATGATCAATGATGAACATAAGGTATTTGTGCTTGATTGTAGGGGGGGGGTCGGAATAAGCAGGGGGATTGGTACTCTGGGAGAAAATCCATAAAATGGGGTGATGTTTCAGACTGAATGAACAGTTAATGGTAAAATAATTGCAAAACCATTTTCTCCTGAATTTTGACAAAATCTTTCGTGCACTGTAGAACGAGCACAATTTTGAAACCCTAATTTTGAAACCCTAATTTTGAAACCCTAATTTTCGACCAAACTCGAGATCGTTTCTAAAACTGATGTCCCCTCATTGAACAAATATCTTTCATTTTTGCCAATCTAGATGCGTAAGATCATCAAATCGACAGTACGAGATGTAGTTGAAAGACTTGTTTCAAATGAACATAAACAACACCGAATTATTAATACACCTGCCACTCCAACAAATATGAGATGTTATGAAAATGCTGTCACCAAGTTTAGAACCAACTGTTTCAATTTCAACAAGGTATTGATTTTAAATACTCACGGGGATATTTTCAAGGAAAAAGTCGAAAAATTAACAAACGTGTGGGGGGGGGTATTATACCGGGTGACCCACGAAAAAGTTCAGACGTTTCCCGACGTCTTGAGGCCGAATAAATGTCCCAAAGTGCTTGGAGTTTTGATATTTAAAAAGTAGATATTCTAACTTAAAATTTGAGCCATCACTTTTTAAATTTAACCAACTTGTTCTCTACTTATGAGCTTTTAAAGTCAAAATTCACTTTTCGAAAAGTGTAAAAAACACGTAAAAAAGAGGTATTAAATTCATGCAATCAAATTAGAAAATCTCTTACAAATGGACTTATTTAACGAGTTTTATGACTTTAATAATTAATAAAAACACCTTTGAAAGTAATTTTTGTTTAAAACAAGACTAGTTTTTATAAAAATTGGCGCTTTCATAGATTTTTTTCAAAAACTGTATATCAAAAACGTCTAAAAATACCAAATTTGATACCCCTTTTTTACGTGTTTTTTTACACTTCCCGTAAAGTGAATTTTGACTTTAAAAGCTCATAAGGAGAGAACAAGTTGGTCAAATTTAAAAAGTGATAGCTCAAATTTTAAGTTAGGATATCTACTTTCTAAATATCAAAACTCCAAGCACTTTGGGACATTTGGTCGGCCTCAAGACGTCGGAAAACGTCTGAACTTTTTCGTGGGTCACCCGGTATAAAGATGACACCATGAGCCTGATCAGTGGAGAAGGGCGATATGAGTTTCAAACGTTGTTGGCTCCTACATATTAAAAAATCCGTATAATTTTAACTTTCCAATACTAATACTTTGAGGATAAGGATAAGATTACGGCGATGTCCAAGCCACACGTAAAAAAAGACATAAAACAGAATTATTGCCGGCTTAGAGGAAATCGCTGGTCGTGTTCGTCAACATTTCTGTTGGTTTGATTGTCTATCATTAACCACGTAATATGTGCACTGCGTACGTTCATCGTAAAAGGGAGATCAGTAGCGATGGTTTGATTATTATTTAAAATAAATCTTGCTTTTATGTTTAGTATGAACATGCATTACGTCACGTGTACGTTTTATCCAACCTCTGCGATGAAGGCTTACACATGATTGAGTAAGTTTCCTTTTTATCGTATATTTCCTTTTTAAGGGTAGTATGTCGCTCTAGGGAAAAACATCTCAAAATTTTGTTGATCGACTGAGAATATTTACAGGGTCTTTGATGGTATGTAATAAATTTTCATTTTCTTCAACACAGGGTTGAGAGAGCTATCGAGAAATCCTGTTTCGCTTTACACCAACAGTACACTCACTAAATCTTAAAGCAAAGATTATCATGATGGTGGGTTGGCTCGATTTTATGTCGCCCTAACCATTAAAGTATTTTTATATGCAGTATTCAATCAATGTTTTTAAATCTACCACATACTACTGACAGTATTAAATAATACGGTGCTTGTAGTTACGTTGAAGGGGTTAGGTTAAAATTTTCGTCGGAGAAAAGCGCGGAAAATTTTGTCATTTTCCTTAAAATTTCGACGCTTTTTCCTTAAGAAGGTTTCCCCTACAAAGTTAATAAACACAAATTTGTGCTAGGCAAATATTATTAGTCTTTTTATTAAATTGTTAATTGTTTTTGAATAATTTATTTTTAATTGTTGTAGTTGTTATAGAAAGTTTTTTAATATTTCTTTTACTTACTTAAGCACCATAGAAGGCATCTTTTTGTTTCCTCGTGAGAAAAATCAATTCTTCTTTCTTTAATTTGAAACACGATTAGCTTGGGTATTGTACCTAAAATGGTCAAACTTTTGCATTGAAGGCAGAGTCTTCTACTTACTTTAGGTCTCTTCTTTTACAATGGTGATCAGAGATTTAGCCTTTCTATAGTACATCAAAAAAAAATTTTTTATTATTAGCATTTTTCAAAATTTTTTTTATTCTCTTCAAGATTTTCCAATATCAAAATATGCACGCCCTTCTATTATTCTCTTAAAGGGACATAAAAGTAGTAAAATGTAAACATTGTGCGAACCACGTGTCATTAAAGAGAACAATTAAAATCACGTGTCCAAAACAAAATTGTAAAATGATTGACACAATCAAAATCAGCCACATTTGTTTTTATATTTTATTTTGACATGTGACATTTGTTTTGATTTTGTATCCCGCTGCATACGGTTTGTTTACAAAGTTCATCAGTATTTTTATGCCCCTTTAATTTTCACAGTGTGTGTTTGGAGAGTCAAGGCCAATAATTATCTTATCATCTCTCTGACTGAAGTCTTTAATGGATATAACTTTCGAAGCAAAAACAATATTTTTTTAAAGCACAAATTTACTTTATTTCAACTAAAAGAAGATGGGTCAAAAATAAAACAGGTTACAAAATTAGAGCTAATTTCAAAAGAAAGAAATAACTAAGAAGATATTTTAGTATCTTATAAAACAGATTATAAACGATAGACTAGAAAGCCCCTTAGAAGTATGTTTGGAGCAATAAGCAGGAGCCAATTGACCACGACATTCATCTTTTAATTATGCTTACTTATTATTACGTAAAATGTTATCGTAAATTTCAATGTTATCATTTCAATTAGAATTGTTCAATGAAATCATTAAATTTTCGGCTTCTTGTATCCTTAGCTTCACTGATCAGTGGTTGATCAGTTTTCCCACCTGAACAAATTTTCGTATCGTTGACGATATCCTTGGTAATCATCTCTGGCAGATCTGTTTGGTCGTTGATCCAACATTGAATCTTTCATCTCATTCGATTGCTGGAATCTTGAACGATGACGGAGATTATCGAACGCAGGATTTTCGTCGAAACGACTCATTGTGTCATATCTTCTCTCTGCAGTTCCGTAATCTCTCATGGGACTTTCTTCATTTCCATAATCTCTCATTGGGCCTTCTTCAGCAGATGCATAATCTTCCATGTGGCTTCTTTCAGTCTCGTAATCTCCCATAGATTTTTCTTCATATCCATAATCTCTCATGGGACGGTAATCACGTCTTTCAAAATATCCATAGTTGGGGATCATATCTCGTCTACCAAACCTGCTAAGAGCTCCGCGAACTGCAGATCCAACATTTACATGAGTGCGTGATCCACTGCCTCCAGACTTTGATGAACTAATACCAGTCTTTTGTTTCCCTTTATTCGCAATTTCTCTCCATGTTGGAATCAGATCCAAGATTTCGTTTTGCCAATACTTTTCCATATCTCTTCCCAACAAAACTCGATATAATTTTGCATTGTATCTATCATGGTAGGCGGCTAGAATAAAGAAAAGAAAATGATTTTATGAGCGAAGGGTTCCCTCCACAGAATCTAGAAGCGTCAAAGGTTTGAAATCAACCATTGTGAGAAAGAAGTTGCATGACCTTTTTGAGACCCTTTTGAGATAGAGTGCATTTGTTTAAATAATAAACCTTAGAGACATAATTGAGGTGTAAAAATGTATCATTGTATGTAATACCATCTTATATACACGTTTTTTATAAGAACAAATTATATAAGAACAAAAGGTTTCGATGGCCATAATGTTTGGAACATTTTAAGTCTTTGGGGATTCTAAGGAACACCCGATTTCCTTAGAAAAACGCACACAAATACACACAAAATGGCGAAAATAAGAACATGTTAAGAACACTTTTAGGCCTAAATCTGAAGAAGTTAAGAACGAAGGCTTCGATTGGATGTTCTTATCAAAAGAAAAAACGTGTACTCATTTCGCATAAGTGCTTTAACAATGGAAAATCTCGGTGATATGAAATTTAAACTAGCAATATTTCCCCCCAACCACCACCTGCAAGAATTGTAACTCAATCACTTACAGCCATCATTAAGGAACATCTCAGCAACGTAACTCATCGCTCTATCATTCGATTTGACCCAATCTGGTATGTCTTTCCTTGAAAATGGTGCCACTTGTCCACCTCTTGTTTTGATCTGAATTTGCGTGTGACATTTTTCTTTTAAATTGACCGCAAAAATACATGCACAATCACCTAAATGAATTTAAAGCAATTTAAATGTTAGTTTTTATATCATACTATTTGCGTTGTCTGGTTTACGCCCAGCTGGTACACAACATTGTTTTAACGTTCAAAAAAACGTTATTTGGACTTTATTAATGTCACATGGACGTCGTTTTGACGTTGTGTGCCATCTGAGCGGCCCTTGTCAGCCTTTGTTTTTCCTGCCCATTTAAACACCCCCATTCGGTGAATTATTTGACCTTAATGAGACCCCTTGTTTGTTAAACGTGTGAAAAAGAATTTTAGCCTCCTTCTTATTGTCCCAAAACACCTGATATTGACTTGTTGTATTTACCCTGATATAATCAGTGCCGTAGCCACCGGGGGGGGGGGCTGGGCCCCCCAAAAAACTTTTTCAGATTATGGTGTTTTTTGAAAAAGGTGTAAATTTTGTCAATTTGATTTATTTGCTTCATCTCTTCCCTCTTTTTACCACTTCTACGATGAGCCGACGCGTGCCACAGAACGAAATAATTAACTAACGCACTAACTACGTAAGAAGATAGTCTTATGATTTTAAAGTATACTAATATGCATGCGATTTCTAATTATGCGAATATCTAATTCGTGGCCCCGCGCTTCAAATGGTCAATTGAAAAGCAGATTCTCCTAAAATTAATTTTAGATACTGTTTACACAAAAAAACAAGATTACCTCTCAAAATATCACCCTCTTGTTTTGGTTTGCATGTTAAACTGTCTTTACAAGTATTTTTGCTTCGTTCATCGTACAAATCTTTAATCCATTTAAAAACAAATTCAGCGTATTCGATAGCGTCATTTGCATCTTCACTTAGCTGAAGAAGAAATAAATGGGAAAAGTCCGATACATGTTTTTTTATAAGAACAAACTATAAGAACATAAGGTTTCGATGGCAAAAATGTTACAAACAAGTTAAAAACACTTTAAGGCTTTGGATACTCTAAAATACCCAATTTCTTAGGAACATGGACAAAAATGCTTAAAGAATGGTGAAAATAAGAACATGCAGTTAAGAACATCTAAATGCTTAAAAAATTTTGGAAGTTTTTATATAAAAAACTTGAACATTGTATAAAACTTTACCTGGTTGATATATTGATCTCTCAAAGTGTTTGCATTAGGCAATTTCTTGTCTTCTCGATAAATATTGACCAAAGTTTGAACCATCATGATATTAATTAAAGCATAATCACGGAATAATATAAAATTGGCTTCCATTTTGATGACGTTATCAACAGGTGGTCGGTTGCTTAGAGACCAAATTTTTCTCTTGTCGAAACCAGGGTAAAAGAATGGTCTTTCACCTATGAAATGAAATTGTGGTATTGGCAGTTAATAACACCCTCCTTCGACAGTTTGGCTTGCAAACATATTATGTCATTTCGAAACAAAAAAAAGCTGTCTCTGGTGGTAGAGTTTGGAACAAACGGTTACACTTTAAACATTTCCGCCACTGCTTACTCTGCCCCAGGGCTAACCACTGTTTTCAAAAGGTGATATGTACCCTCATTCAAGCACCGAATCCTTACTTATAACACCCCTGTCTCTGGAAAATTTGGCAAAAGTTTGTCCACAGTGGGAAAAATACCCTAGAAGTTCAGCCCCAATAAGAAATTGATTTTAATTTCGTCCCCATTCGAAATTCAAATGTTTAAAAATTGCACTCCAAAACCATCCCTACTGGATTTTTTTACCTTGGAACAATAGAATTTTTATCCCATTAAGATTTCAATCACAATTTTATCACCACTGTAGGAAAAAGTTTCACCAGGGCTGTGAGACAGGGATGCCTTATACTAGACTGGCACACCAGTCGGGCTGGAACGATATCACGCAGGAAAAGTGAGCGTATGAGTTAGGTAAGCGTAGGAAGAAGTTTTGTCGGCAGCAAGGGTTGAAAGTTAATCAACATACAGCCTCTCACCAACTTTTGCTCGTTCTCCTACGCAGCTCCTATTCTAGCAAACGCTGGCCGCCTTTATGTTCCCGCCCTCTGACATGATTAATTAACGGACGAGCTAACTAACTGCTACTCTAGCCTTATACTTCATCATTCACATTCTCTGATTCGTGTCAAAGAACGAGTGAAGAAACTTACTGAGAAATGAATTTAGATTAAAAGAAGTTTTCTTCACCCAGACGGCACACAACATCGTTTTAACGTTTAATTAACGTTATTTGAACGTTATGAACGTTATGAACATTCGAAAAACGTTGTTTTGACGTTGTGTGCCGTCTGGAACGTCTGGGAACGCTTTTTGAAACATACCTCTCATTTTGCGGACAGCATTTGTTTGACACATGATCGCTCCATTCTTTGTTTTCTCATCAATACAATCTTCCCAGGATTTGAAAATGGACCTCAATTTAACATTCACTAATTCTCGTTCAGATTTCATGATTTGATGATTAACATAGTGTTGCATACGGTCAAAACGGTCATTAACATCTTTGGTTAACTTCTCAAATGCTGTATTGACAGATTTGACGACATCAGCATGAGTAGGTGGTGATGAACCTGAAATATCTCCTTCAATCATAGTTGCAAGACCAAAAACACCTAGCCCGATACCAATTTGTGGACAAACATCACCAAAAACTGTAACCAACTGGTCATAATATTTCCTGGATATATCCTTGACTTTACTTGCGGCAGGGTCTTTGAAAGCAAACAATGACATTTGCTGTTCTTGTAACTTCGCTTCTGATGAAGTGATTCGCCTGATAGATGGTCCCTGGCCTCCTGGAACATAACCATTGTAGCCACATTTGCCAGTCTTAGAGGATTTGTGGACCAAATAAATCTTGCATTGGACTGATATTACTGCTACCAACAGAAGCACAACTACTTGATAAAAAGTACACATTTTTCTCTATGAAATCCAGAAGATCCAAGAGAAAACTGACGAATTGAACAGTTGAGTACCGAAATTTATATGCTTCTGTACTTTGTTAATTATTTTTACGATTCTCAGCTGGCATACAACGTTGTTTTAACGTTCAAATAACGTTATTTGGACGTTATGAATGTCACATGGATGTTGTTTTGACGTTGTGTGCCGTATGGGTTAGTATTTTATTTTCAGATCACACATAATTTATAAGTGGATTTGGACTAATTGGGACGCGAAATATGAGGATTTCAATACCTACAGCTTGATGTAAGTGAATTTAAGATCTATTTTTTGATTTTGACTTCGAATGATTGCGCGAAAAATAAGATGTTATCAATACGTTAAGAATCAATTAATCTAAACCAATCTTAATTTCAGATGATAGTGCGACAACCAGCTTGATGATATTCGACAATTAGGGAATGTTTGAGAAAAGCACAGGAGTTTGCAGTAAAAATGTAGAAAAGAGTCCCCCTTCCCCCAGCTGCAATGTTCAGTCCGCAAGGCCGTCACACCAAGGATTGAACATTGCAAATGGGGGAATGGGGGGAGCAGCTTAGAATTAGCTTTTGTCTCATTTTGTGCGGCATTTTGGGTTCAGAATGGAAATCAAACAAAACCTGGAGTCTATTAAATAGACCTTATCGGATTTTATTTATTTTTCTAAAAAAGCGATGCATTGTGGGATTGTTTCGAGTGTTATTACAATAGAATTCTCTCGAGGAATTCCTAAGAGATTTCTATTGTAATACACTCGAAACAATCCCACAATGCATCACTTTTTTAGAAAAATCAAAAACTCCGATAAGGTCTATTGTTTGATGATAGGAAAGGTAATAGTAGGGAGACAATGAAAGCAATAAACATTTTCTTTATCCGAACAAACTATATAAGAACATTGACTTCGATGGCCAAAATATTAAGTACAAGTTAAGAACATTTTAAGGCTTTGCGGACTCTAGGATTTCTTAGGAAAATGGACATAAAAATACTTCAAAATGGTGAATATAAGAACATGTTAAAAACATTTTTAGGCTTAAAACTCAAAAAAGTTAAGAACATCCGAAATCTTGAAAGAAGCGTGTAAATAGTCATTTGGTAATAGAATACGGAAGGTACTAAAAACCTGGTGAGTTTGAACTTGCTTCACTCTTTTCAAAAGAATGTGGAGTATTGCACATCTCATTAGTGGTATTAATAATCTCGGTCTTCTTATGATGTACTTGACGTTTGTAGCAGCAATATGTAAAATTATATGTTCCCCGATTAGTTTCCATGGTAGCACAGATATTGAACAAATAGTACCCTAAATTGAATACTGAATTGAATACTTATCAAACGAAAAACAGCTTGGGCTAATTTCATTTAGACAAGACTATGATTTCGAATAATTGTGTCAAAAATAGTGCCCTGGAGACTTTTGAAGAGACCGTTGAGTGTTTGCTCTCCAATTTTGTAGCATTACAACCCTTTAAAAATTTATTTGAAAATCGACTTTGCGTAGGTTGAGCTAATCTAATTTACAGACCTATACTTCAGATATACTTCTATAAGAACATTTTTTGTTAGAGGATGGGCAGAAGTCCAACACCCCTGTCTCACAGCCCCAGTCGAAGTTTCTCCTTCAGTGTACCGTGAAAAGCACATGCCAAAATCATATATTGACCTGTGCCGACCAACCGAGATATTCAGCGTGCAATCAACGCCAGTAGAGAAAAGTAACCATGACGACCATCCAAGATCTTGGATAAAGTTCAAAGTTGATATTTTTATTCCCGTCGTTGAAAACACAACTTAAAAATGTCATCAATGCTTTTCAAAAGGAGTCAGTGATAGAGAATCATAACATAAAGATCTGCCTTTTCTTTCCATTTCATTAAAGTAACATTACCAAAACTAATAGTTTAGTAATTACTGTTATACATTTGGGAATCATGTAAAAGATTTCTCTCGAAAGAAACTCATTTCAATACATTTGGAGGTTTTTGGGGGATTTGTAAATAGTAAACTGCATACTGATACAGTCTGCTAGATATTAGTATGGTAATATTTGCTCTTTATCTTTGATTCTTTCTACAGTGATTAGATTGACAAATGCGTGATAAAATTTCTATTATTGGTCCTCAGAGGTTGATATTATATCTTTGAAAACTCAAACCTCTGATACTCAGGGTACCTTCAGTGGGGATAAAAAGGTTTCTTATTGAAAGCCAAATTTGGATAGAGATTCTATTGTTCTAAGGTTAAAAAATCCAGTGGGGATGGTTTAGGAGTGCAATTTTTAATCGTTGAATTTTGAATAGGGATATAATCCAAGTCAATTTCTCAATGGGGCTGAAACTTCAGAGTATTTTTCCGGCGGGGACGAAATTTTTGCCAAATTTTCCAGTGGGGCTGGGGTCCAAGCCGGTCTGTGACAGACACTGGGGTGTAGTCTAGGAGGGTGCACATTTTTTTAAATATAAGCAACTTCAATTTTCGGGTCAGCCAGGGGGGGGGGGTCGGTACTAAAATCTCAGACATACATGAGTACTAAAAGGATTTTCGCTAATTTTTGACATACCCCCACCTATTTTTTCGAAAATGTTATTTTAGTACACATGTACTAAAATTATTTTGAACAATTTAACATAGATACCACCCATTTTTTGCCCTTTTACGGCTTTAAATTTACCAAAATGGGGTCTTTGTTACAAACCTAGTCGAATTTAGTGCATCAATCTGCAAAATACTATAATTTTATTACTAAACTGTGCTGAACTGTACATAAAAATATTTTCAAAAAATATTTAAAAATTTGGAAAAGTTCTGAAAGATTTCTGCAGATTTTTTCGAAAATTCCTGAAAAAAAAAAATCAAATTTTTTCCAAAATTGTTAAAAAAAACTCCATTTTGGCTGATTTTAGAACAAAATACTAAGATTTTTCAAAAATTTCTTTAAGAGACCACCCTTTTTAGTATTTTAGTACACATGGTACTAAAATTATTTTTGAGCTTTTTTGCATACCACCACGTCACTAAATGTCATGATGTCTGAGATTTTAGTACCGACCCCCCCCTGGGTCAGCTGTAATTTGTAAAGTAAGTAACATGGAAATAAAATCACGTGAACTTTTTCGAGTAATCAAATGTTTTAACTGCATTGATATAATTTTGCAGGCCGTTTATTCAGCAAACATTTCTTATTCTATATTTTTCGGGTGCTTCGAAAAAAACTTAAGAAAAACTGTGGAAAAAGAAAAGAAATAGGAAATCCAACCCAGTCCCTAGGTTTACTATTTTTATGATTCAGAAAGCGACAAGTGCAAGTGGCTCTGGGTACGTTTCATACATTGAGTTTCAAGCCCGAAGGGCTAGACGCAAAACTTCAACCCTTCTTAGGCAAGAGAAATTAAACCCACTTATTTCCCATCCAAAACGCGCTAGAACGCGCCGTAATCATGAGAACGGATTGTATCTAGCGGTTCCTTTGTTTCGGAGGACTAAATTTCTTAAAATCTAGTGATAGATTTTAGTTTCAATCTGGCGTTTGTGTAAAACCTACGCGCGGGCGTTATGGATGGGAAGTAAGTAGTTTCATTTTCCATTCAGAAGTCTCGCCTCTAGCTCTTCGGGCTTGAAACTCAATGGTTTCATAAATTACGTCAAGAGCAACGCTTACCTCATTTACAAAATATTACTAATACTATGGTAATTGATTCCCAGAGGAGTTCATAAGAAGTTCAGTTCATATTTATGAAAGTAACACTTTGAAGACTCAAGTGATATAATGGTCTTGGTAGTTTGGCTGTCGTTGAACTCAAAACAATTTATCCAACCAGGTAATCAAACTTGCAAATGTTTTAATGTATATGGCAAGTGTCAAAAACGTATTAATTTTTTGTCGATCATTTTTTACTTATTATTTGTTGTTGTCAACACTATTCCGAGAGTATAGTCATTCTTTTCATTCAAGAAACAATCGACAAGAATTACAAGGTTTTGGATATTGGTTCAGATATCAAAAATTGTAAGTTGATTTGCTTACTTTGATACTCATTTGAGCATGGTAGCTTTTCTTTAACATTTCAACTTTTCAACCTAGGAAATTTCCCCCTGGTAAAAGTACGTAAAAGTCCCACTGGGACCCCTTTTCACTAGAAAAAATGTCCAAAAAATCGTCCCCAGTGGTGAATTATACTCTAATTTTTGGCCCTGTTAAAAATAATTAGATAAAAGCAAATCCTCACTGCAGAATATTGTGCTTTTTTTTCAATCCCCACTGAATTTTCTGACTGAAGAACAATGGAATTAAAATGTCCAGCCTTAAAAAACGTGGGTATATCGATCCCCATTGAATTTTGGTCTGTTATTTTTTACCCCCACAGGCTGAAAAAGTCCTATAGGGTTTGTGAGAAGGGGATATAGATCCATGGTTTTGTGGACCTTTTTTGGTACTCTTAATCATCCTCCATAGAGCTTCAAATCAGAAAAATATTTGTCAGCTTTATTATTTCAAAAGAATCTTGATGATTTTAGATTCTTCCCTCTTGTGGATTTGGCAAAAGATGGTTTGTTTGTCGTTCACTGTTCTTGAGAAGTTAAAGGTATATACACGTTTTTTTTATAAGAACATCCAAAATTTTTGAAGCCTTTGGATGTTCTTAACTTTTGAGTTTCAAGCCTAAAATGTTCTTAACATGTTCTTAATTTTGTGAGTATTTTTGCTAATTTCCCTAAAAAATTGGGTGTTTTAGAGCCCACAAAACCTCATCTTATATAAAAGAATGTGTATATTGAACATTTGACATTATTAGACTGCTTTTATGAAAAATATCAGTCTTCTCTTGAGTTAAAAATATTCAGCTGGAATCTAATTTGGCGAATGGCCTAAATTTTAGTAAAAACTTAACTTGGCGGCTTTTGGTAAATCCAAATTTTCTGTCTGCCAGAATTTCTTCTGGTTTTTAATAAAGAAATCTGAGAGTTTTTACTCTTTTAGAATATATCTAAAAATTTTTAATTTATTTCCAGGATTCGAAATGGAAACATCCAAGACCCTTGAAAGCAAGAAAGACTTTCTGTTTAAAGTTTCGGTGTGAGAACCGATATGTAACTGTGGAAAGATATCTTTGCGAGCTTCGCAGACAAATAGATGTAAGATATTCTTCTTATAAATATTTTATTGGGAACTTGTGAGGCTCAGAAATGCCGGAAAGTAAGACTAACTTTGAGAATTTAAGGGTAATCAGATTTTAACGTCGTTTTTTATAAATTTCGCATTTCTGCACTAAGATTCTTGTCACTTTCCTGGAATCTTTCCGCTATTTTCCCCGGGATAATCGGCATGAGATTGGAAAGGGTTTGTTTCTAAAGGTTGGGAAAATCTTAGGTAGCGCGTTGTGTATTCAAAGATTTATTATACACTGGATAAACGACTCATAAAACAATGGAGAGCGATTATTGTATTTTCATTGTTTCAGAAAACAATTAATGTTCTAGCTTTGTCCGCAGAGGACAACTGTCATGGCGGCTCGAAGATGTCTGATTTTTAAAAATGTTTATCAGTCTTATTTTTAAAAAGTTCTCTATCTCTTTTTTTTGTACATTTGCAGAAAAAAGAAATGTAATGTGAGAAAAACATCATTAGACAAGAAATTCAGACAAAATGCTTATATGAAATTTTCAATTAAAAATATCTTTCCAAGACTGTCCCCAGAAGAGTTGAAATTAACATACACAAGACTTGAGTGTCTTGGCTCCACTGTGGTATGAAAATCCTGGAGGCAAGTGGTGGCAAAGTGAAGTTTGAAAATTTCCGGGGTCAAAATTAAATTTCTTATACACAACACGTCTTTTTGCATCTTTCTCACAGCTTGAAACGTCATAGCGACTTATAATTAGCAATTAAGTGAAAGAATCCGACTCTCACAGGAAAGTTTTAAGTCTCTTTTGGGAATTGGATGAGTGATTTTCGATAAGAAATGCAATAAAAATGCTTCGAAAAATCATTTAATGAGGGAAGGAGAGTGAACAATAATATCATTACTGCGGACATAGCTAGTACACGAGAAATCGGCAAAAATCAGGTATATGTATATCCAGTGTATAATAAATCCTTGGTATATTCATGATTCATTTCAATCTTAGGAATACAAGGATTATGTGCAAGAAGCTGAAAAAGAAATCGAAACATTAAAGCATATTGGAAAGCACTCAGCTGACGGTTCGAGATTAACATATATCTGTGAATCAAGTAGTTTACGCGACATGGCAATTCTAGTATACATTTTACAAAATGTTTCAATTATATGTATTTTTTTTATTCAGTATATTAATGATCTTCTTTTGTGGAAGCGAAAGATCAGATTCTACCGCTACATAAGTTATCGTAACCTCCCCCCCCCCCGAACCAGCCAGACAATGATCGATTTGTGATGTTTGACAGCCGTATATAAAAAAACCCCGTATGACAACCTATTTGAAGCCATAAGCCGGAGGAGGAGAAAAATAGGTAAAGATTTTCTCTGGCAATTATAAGTGACTGCCTATCTTTGTCCCAGTGAGCAAAAAAAGCACATCCCATTAGAAATTGCGAGTCTAGGTTTATCCTCATTCGATTAGGTTAGGAAATTGACTCAGCTCTAAAAATATGCTTCAAAAGAAAAAATACGCGCTGACTGCTATCACAAACAACAAAGAAGGCAAAATATAAATTGCATTCTTTTAGTCTGAAAACTGAAAAAATGAATTATAAGATAAGAATATTTAAACATTGTTACTTACTGAAATTTTCATCGCAATTTTGTGTCTCCAAATATTTTGTTCCCAGTAAAATTCAAAAGAAATTTCGGGTCACTGACAGGGGTGTTAATTGCGACGATAATTTAGTATTTTTTAAGATCATGACATATTAAGCAAATTGATCTGTGTTACTTCAATAGA
This sequence comes from Clytia hemisphaerica, assembly GCF_902728285.1. NCBI lineage: Eukaryota > Metazoa > Cnidaria > Hydrozoa > Leptothecata > Clytiidae > Clytia > Clytia hemisphaerica. The sequence continues at coordinate 873,331 of NW_027103253.1, read as the reverse complement.
CCAATAGATTTTTTCAAAATTTTGAGGTGTTTTCATGTTTCTATTATAGTTTCATAAACTTTGATAGAATTTTAGAAAAAAACATTTTTTTGATGTTTTCATATAACTTTGAAAAACAAAAGTGAAAAAAATCAAGATGGCGATATTCTCTATTCTAGTATTACTAGTACTAAAGTCGATCATTTGAAAGAAATTTTTTTTCGAAATTCTGATTACGTCAGCAAAAAATAGGATTTTTCTGCTGACGTCATCAAAATTTCGAATAATTTTTTTCTCAAATAGTCGACTTTAGTAAGATACATCTTTGGTGAAAGTTTGAAGACAATTGGATAAACCATTCTTGAGAAATTCAATTTTTAGTTTTGATGACGTCATCGATTATGACGTAATAATCAGTTTTTGCGGGTTTTTGCGAAAATCAGCGAAAAAACAATTAGGTTACACATCAAGTTAGAAACTAAATCATAGTACCCTTCATGTTCAGTCATTTGTTTGGTCGATTTTTGTCGACTAATGTGATCTAAAAATTATGGTAATTTTCAGTTTTTGAGACATGCCATAACTTACCAGAGGCCCCCCAGGAGTAGACTCTAGTTTAGCGTTTTAGGAACCGTTACCATATGCTCTTTTTATAAGAAAGAATGCTCTCCAACTTTCTTTGTTCCTATTAAAAAATTTAACTTATTTCCTTCTAGCAACCGATCTAGTGGGCCTATGCGGTAGGCTAGGATTTTAGGATTTAGTGTGTTGTACTATTTCTTTGTGCCAACTAACTAGCATTCCTGGATCATTTCAAGATCAACACTGAAATGATATAATTGTGTTACTGGGTTACTTTTGTAGGGGTGAAGGCTATCCCTATCTATATGCTATAATTGTTGTCCAGAGGAGTGATTGTTTTGAGAGGATTGTGGGTTTTAATAAATGTGATGTTGGTATTGAGGTGTTACCACAGATATCTAAGCCCGAGCTTTAAGCTTTCTCCAGCAAAAAAAAGTGAAGCTAAAATTTGACTTTTTAAATTTCGTGCCGATGGATAGGATCTAGCATTTTGATTGTTTTCGGAGCGCGATATCAAAAAAATTAGGTGGCAAACGCTATTTCACATCTCTCAAACCGGTGAAATTGCATATTTTAGTCACGTGACTCTGGTAGGAAATCCTTCCAAAGATGAGCTTCACTTTTTGAACAAAGCTGCAAATCTAGCCCTTCGGGCTTTACAGATATCTGTGGGTGTTACTCTTTTTTTAGAGAGTCTTTGCTCAGGATTGTGGGTAGATTACCAGATTAAATGCGTTTTCCTTGATCTAAAACTTTCTTAGCAGCTTTTTAATTTTTTCTTTGTTATAACTCGCTTGCATACTTTTGATTTAGAGTATTACACGTTCCAATAAAAACCAAGTAAAAAAACGCTTAGTAAAAACTTTGTAAAAATTGTCGCTGTATATAAAATGATGAAATTTCTAAACTCAAAAAGATATCTGTAACTGGACGGATTTCCAACTTGAAAGCAATTAATTTTTCCATTTGACAAATATGATACTCAAAATTTAACTCTGGTCGTGTTCGATGGTTTTTGTGGGATCAAGAAATAATCCACAGTTACTGATTATCATCATTGAATGCATTACGCAGTAAGACACTCCTGTGTCACAGACCCGCTGGCCAGCCCCAGTGGAAAATCCAGCAAAAATTTCGTTCCAGGTGGGAAAATGCTCTGGAATTTCAGCCCCACTGGGAAATTGACTTTAACTTGATCCTCATTTGATATTCAATGTTTAAAAATTGTACTTTAAAACCATCCTCACTGGAATTTTTAACCTTGGAACAAATTTCTATCCCCATTTGGACTTCAATAGGAATTTTTATCCAAACTGAATTAAATAAGGGGCTGTGAGACAGGGGTGTACTAAAGTATGATTATAAAGATTTTACAGATGTCCATTTTCAAATGCATAGCCAATACATTGATTAGTGCGATATCGAATCATCAGCATTATTTCCATTCATTTCGAGATTACATTCTTTAGCCTTAAGAGTTTTCCTTTTCTCTTGGTGATATTGGTTAATGAAATGACCGAGTATAATGACCAAGATTGAAATCACTAATGCTAGCACCACAGTCAAAATAAAGGAGATATGCGTAGGTGTAAATGCTGGGGTTGTTTCTTCATAATTGTCTTCGGAATCAATTGTCTGGAAGAGAGAAAAACGAGATTTGAGATGATATTGTTTTTAAGTAACCCACCCCAAATAGAGCATACTGAAATTATGCTATTTTCGGAACCATTTAGTGATGACATCAATCGCAGCAAGATACTTTAAAGAATCTTTTCTGGTCAGAGCAAAATAAATATATTGCACTGTTTTCTATAAGAACAAATTATATCATAGTCATTATAATGACTAAGATTATATTAGAACATAACGCTTCGAAGCCAAAAATAGGAACATTTTAAGAACATTTTAAGGTTATGCAGGTTATACGAAGTCTAGAACATGTAATTTATCGGCGAATTATAAAAAATACCCACCGAATACCGATATAAACTTCTTAAGAACCAATGAAAAAGGGTAAGAAACATCTGAAGGGCTTTCAACATTTAGTACAAATAAGAGAATAAGTATAAGAAACACTCACAAGGTGATCATCAAGACCAGTGACCTGATACGCATGCGTTCTGGAGGTGAATGTCTCGACCATTTTTGTTATTCGTTCCTCGAATGTTGAAATACCGATACTTGAATCAGCTTCTTCTTCCAATGTTAAAAGAACATCATATTTTTCATTCAGTTCTTCTTTGTAGTGTGATAAGAACCATTTGGCCATAGGTGATTCCATTGCTAGCCCTGGTAATTCAGTAAAAGGAATTTTGCGTCAAAAATTTAATATCATTTTAGTATTTTACTAGCAAAAAAAAAAATAGTTTGCACACAACGTTATTTCAACGTTCATCTAACGTTCTATGGACGTTATAAACATTAGATAAACGTTGAAACGACGCTGTGTGCCAGCTGAGAAGTCTCAAAATCGTATCTACCTTTGAACCAATCACATGCCGCTGCGTTCCACGGAAAATGCTACGGATCATACGGGTCGATCCGCTATTATTATGTGATAAATGAAGCCCTAATGAAGTTTTAAAGAGCATGTCTGACCCTTCGAACGATGAGTAAAGTGACAGAGTAAAGGAAGAAGATTATATTCCATAAAGCCTTTTCCAATTTTACTCTTCGAGGCTCCTTAAAGAATGATAATAAAACCTACCATTAATATTGTCATTTAATAATGCATCTTTCATTTTACTCAATGTATCGAAGCCTAAGAGAAAACAATATATTGTTTAACGCCCATCTCATTTCTCATTTCTCACTTCTACGCCTCTCCATAATCTAAAAGCAGATTATCCACTCTGATTTCGGCACGCTCTGCTCTAAAGGTATGTGGCAAATTTGACCTGGTTGTTCAACCTTTGCTCAAAAGTTAATTTATAATATCCATCCCAAATCTGTCAATCTGAACAGATTCTATTACGAAGCCGGTCTTTGGTGGATACTTTCCAGCGCGGAGTTATTTTCAATTTTCAATAACGGAGCTATTTTCAATAATACACCTTTTCGACCGTAGCCACCATTTGCTGCGCAGGCATTTTTTTGTCCATTTTTCCGCCCTAAAAACATACCAGTCTTTTTTTTTTTTTGCACCTATAAACAATAGAAAACAGTGTAAAGAAAGGATTGGATCGAGTTTAGGATGGTAAATTAAATAATAAAGTGACACGCGCCTAACTGCGCGACTACGGTCGAAGATGTATTCGATAGAAGATTACTGTCTTAGTGACCAAGTGAAAAATTTTTAGGCCTTAAGGTAGCGAAAATTAAAAAACGGAGCTATTTTTCAATTGTAATTAAAATTTCTTAATTTGTATTGATTACAGTTCAGGCAATCCGTGCAGGTTCTGATTTTTTGTAAATTTCTTCGTGGGGCTCAAAGTTCAGTATAGTTGTCTAATTCGGATGTGATTTCAGGCTACTTTGTCTCAATACGGGGCAATTCTACGGGGCCGTTCAGGATAAGAAAGTCTTTTACTTCTAATTAGATTTTACCCTCAGAGTGAGAGTAAAGATAGAAAAATTTTTGCCTGTAAATAGTCTAGCAAGCTAGACGACTAATTCAAACATAGTAGAAATAAAGCCAAAAGTAATGGAGGGAACAATTTTAGTTTATATAAACTAAATCCCGTAACAATAATCGTATTATCATATAACACCTATACTACTGTATTACACGGGTTATAAACGACTCCAGTCTTGCCTGTTAACTGTACCCTTTCTTGCTTGTAAGGGTACGAGAGAAAAATTATCTAAGGTGTACTACCTTTTGGACTTGCATAATGAGTTCTTATAGTTTGATTGATGTTGGGTACGTTTGTTAAGACACCAATCTAAAAATGTAATAATTAGAAAATTTACAAGGCCAAACTTTTCCAATTTTTCTTTCAAAATTAGTAGTTTTGAAAACTTTGTTGGTACATAGCTCAAAGCTATATAACTCGAATATCTCCTCAACTCGAACAATTTCTTTTCGAGTTTCTCTTCGGTTAACAACGCCTTATAAACCTTACTAATTCAAAATTTCCTTAACTCGAACAAACTCACTCCTCGTGACTGCTATAAACTGCCAAACTATAGAGACTCCACTGAGATATATACCCGAAAAGCCAGAGTTATCCGAGCTATCCTTCCTGAAAAATAATTTTAATACTATACCTGTTTGCCATGCATATCATAAGTGACTTTTTTCATCATTTGATCACTGAGAGCACTGGTTAAACCAGCTGTATACATGTTGAATATGGTAATACCAATGAGGATCCAGAGAACAGCAAAAATTCGAGCTGCAGGTGAAGACGGTGTTCGGTCACCATATCTAAAGAAAAATTTATCTGTTGAGCCTCTCATAGAAATTGCCAAAGTCATTTACATTCAAGCCATTTCACAGAAATTTCACTATCATCTTAGTACCCCCGTAACCTCTTTTCAAAAACTTTCGTATAAAGATTTTTGGTTGACCGGGATTTAGAAATTACTTTATATCTAAATTCACTAACCATAACGAGATAGAATATTGTAATGACGATATTATTTTAATGTCATATTATAGGTTTTGATATCATTTTGTACTGGTATAGGCGGAAATAACAGTGGAAGGATCCTGGAAATGCAACAGGGATGTTTTCCCAAGAAACTTTTGCCATCCTATGGGAAGCTATCAGCAACTATCTATTTGACCAAACGAAAAAGAATTAGGCCAACAAGAAACGCCCGTTTGTTCGCACTAGATAAATGAGATGACTTATTGGGGGGGTTACTGAGAGACAAAATGAAATTTAGTCGTTTAAGGTATCTACTCTGTTGTAAATAACAGAAGGAATTTACTTACCCAACAGTCGTCATAGAAACAAAAGCCCACCAGAATCCTTCAAATGGCCCGTTGGGGAATCTCCTTGGAAACTGTCCTTTGTTAACCCAAGTGTCCTGTATAAAAATGAGAACATGAACGTTAACCTGACCTTATCAAAATGAGAAGGTGGAGCTATTCAAAAAGGTTTTTACTGAATTTATTCCATTTTCCGGATTGCACAATAAAACAATCGTAATATTGGATAGGCAAAAGACTGAAATGAATTAAGATTTAATTAGAAATGTAAACGGAAAGGTATGCCTCCAATGTCTCCATAGTTTCAGGGATTTTCCATAATGATAGACTTTTTCATAAATTACGTCACGAACAACACTTGCCTCGTATTCAAACAATTACCATGGTGATTTAAAATCTGCTGCGAGTTAATCACCATGGCAATAATTTCAAAACGAGGCAAGTGATGTTCGTAACGTAATTATGAAAAGGTCTATTGTGTAAGCATTGGGTTATAAAAATTCATACTGCCCCCTTGTCGAAACTGGTCCCGGGGAAAGGGGAAATTTTATTACTTACCAGTAACCAAATAACTGAACCAGCACATATAGCCAATGTTAGTGCTACCAACAACAAAGGCCATGTGAAAATTACTGATTCAATCAAATGAGCCATTAGATTTTCAGACGATAATTCAGATTTTTCACCAATGATGGAAATTTTCGTTAATTTCAGCAACCCGGTGTATGGCAAACGGTAGGTAGCTATACTGTTACTATAAATTGGTGCTACAATATCATCTCTGGTGCTTTTGTTAAATTGGTTTATTAATTTATTGGTATATTCTTTCTCAGGTAGAATATGGAGGTCATTACAGCTCAAACAACATCTTGTTATCAGTATTTCACGAAGAACGTCTGAAAAAGATCAGAAAAAATCAAATGTTAGGACAGACTTTACGAAGCATTTCAATAGTTCAATAGTTATTTTAATCTTGTAAAAATTTTAAAACCTTAGGCCCGGCGGAAGCAGGTAGACTGGGGAGACTTCAGCCTCCCAATTTTGAGCAGATGAGATTTTTTCCCTCAAATTATTAGCAAATTTATCTCATTTTGAGCTTTCAACGGTTGTTTCGCCGGGTCTGCCCTTAGTTATCACAGAACTCAGGATTGAAATCTATCACCAGATTTGAAAAGGTAATCTAGAATACATAAATAAACCACTTCATTCAGTCCGTCGGCAGAATTGTGGTGCACATCTCAAAGTTTTTCCAGATTCACTTCTTAATTCAATATTAAAGCAGCACTTTTATCCAGGATATAATTGCAGTAATCAAATGTTCAAAATCTACTTACTTATAAGCATACCATGAGCATTACCGTTTGCATCTTTATATATGTATGGTGGTGCATTCGAATATGCTATCGAGAAATTCGAATTGCATGTTGGATTATATTTCTTCAACAATTCGCACGTCATTGTTTCTTTGACGTCATCAAGATAGGGGTGCGGAATGTTACAAAACTGATACGTTGTGTTTATCGGTGTTTTTATCGGACCACAGGGAGGTAGACCGAGTAATAGACGCATTTGACATGATGTTGTCACGTCACAGCCAGATAATTTCATAAGCGAAAGAATGAAGATAATCGAAGCATGTGGAAGAATCATCTTGTTTCTTTTTCTGAATCTAAATAAAAACAATTATGGCCACATTTGAAAGGTAGTTAAATTTAGAAGAAATTTTGACGAAAGGAAAATTTGGTGCATCTGGCGGATGTACCTTACATCGGCAAAATTAAATTCAAACAAAATTTATTTTTTGTACCATCTGCCAAATGAAATTTCTGCTAAAAGATCTTTCTTTAAAGTATATCACTCCCACTGGAATAATGTGCCACATCCAAAACGAAATAATATCCAGGCTCATATAAATCCCATGAATCCCTTTGGATATCATACTTAGCACTCGCCATGTAATCTGCTCACCACACTGAAGTTTTAAAGTGATAGGTGAAAACATAACAACCTGACAAATATGCAATCTCATTTTCTTGAGATCCACGCTCGTTTCAAAGGACTGGGAATAAGGCAATAAAGTTACGTAATCGTATTTGAAACTAGGGTGCTTTATCAGGAAAATTTAGTTAATGACTTTTCCGGCGCACAACAAGATTCTTCTTGAATTATCCGCGGGAGGACTATTTTCCTCAGATGGTTAATTTTCAAGCGCCTTTAGAGGTTTACCGTGTGCGTAAGAAGATTATGACCAGCTGTTATCAGGTTATCGCCATGCTATACCGTGAAAAGCACAGCTCAAAATCATATATTTACGCTGTGCCGACGAATCGAGATTCTATTCATCGCGCAATCAGCGAAGACAAAAGTAACCATGACGACCATCCAAGATCTTGGATGAGCGTCATAGTCGATATTTTTATTCCCGTCGTTGAAAACACAACTTACAAAAAGTCATCAATGCTTTGTAAAAAGAGTCAGTGATAGAGAATCATAACATAAAGTCTGCCTATTATTTCGATTCAATTAAAGTGACATTTCCATAATTAAAAGTTTAGTAATTACTGTTATACATTTGGGGATCATGTAAAAGATTTCTTTCGAAATAAACTCATTTCAACTACACTTGGAGGTTTCTGGGGAATTCGTAAATAGTAAACTGCATACTGATACAGTCTACTAGACATTAATATGGTAATATTTGCTCTTCATCTTTGATTTTTTCTACAGTGATTAGATTGACACATGCGCGATAAAATTTCTATTATTTGTCTTCAGAGGTTACTGTTTTCTTTGAAAACTTAACCTCTGATATTCAGGGTACCATGCTACTGAACCTAGAAAAATGCTCATTACACATAAAATTTCCTTGGAGAGTAAGTAAACTGAGGATGGTTTTCCCCTACATAGGCGAAGCGAGATACCCTGCAAAATTTATGAGGGAGTGAATCGTTTATGACACATTCATTATCTTTTGATAAAACAAAGACAATAATTACAGTGTCGTAAAAACTGTTCTCATCCATAAATTTTTGCAGGGTATCTCGTTACGCCTATGCCCTTCTTCGGGAGGTGATCTAAATACAAAGCTTATAACACCCCCTTCTTACAGAGCCACTGGGAACCCTTTCCACTGGAAAAAATCGGCCGAAATATCGTCCCCGGTGGAAAATTATACTCCAATTTTCGTCCCTACTAAAAATAATCAAATAAACCAAACCTCACTTCGAAATATTTTACCATTTTCTGACGTGGAAATGACTATGGGAATACCAATCCCCATCTTGTTTCAGTCCGTTATTTTTACCTCCACTGGCTGAAAAAATCCTACTGGGTCTGTGAGAAGGGGGCGTCTTATATGAAAATAATATCTTTTAACATTTTAAGCCATATAAATTCAGGTAGGACAAAAAGTTGGCTTACACACTAGATAGTTCAAGCAAGCTTATACAGAACCCATACTCATGCCATATCAAGAAAACGAATTTGCCAAAGCACACATACAGGGAAGAGTATAATCACATTTATCGATGAAAAAAGACTCGATCTAACTCGTTGCAATATATTAGAATGAAATAAGTACCGTGAAAAGCACAGCTCAAAATCATATATTTACGCTGTGCCGACGAATCGAGATTCTATTCATCGCGCAATCAGCGAAGACAAAAGTAACCATGACGACCATCCAAGATCTTGGATGAGCGTCATAGTCGATATTTTTATTCCCGTCGTTGAAAACACAACTTACAAAAAGTCATCAATGCTTTGTAAAAAGAGTCAGTGATAGAGAATCATAACATTAAGTCTGTCTATTATTTCGATTCAATTAAAGTGACATTTCCATAATTAAAAGTTTAGTAATTACTGTTATACATTTGGGGATCATGTAAAAGATTTCTTTCGAAATAAGCTCATTTCAACTACACTTGGAGGTTTCTGGGGAATTCTTAAGTAGTAAACTGCATACGGATACAGTCTGCTAGACATTAATATCGCCGTGTCAATTCAAGACAGACTTAAGTCCATTTTTTCGAAAATTGACTTAAAACCATAACCCCCTTTTCCAGCATGCACGCTTTCCAAAAACGGCCTTAAGTTCACAGAATTCTAATGGGAAAGAGGTGTATTTTGCAATTCAAAAAAAATAAGAATTTACAATGTTCCATAATATTTCAACCATAAACAGCCTTAAGTCCTAAATTTTAGTGCAAATTTTATTTTCTATGAAGCATTGACATGAAATGTGTAGCCTTAAGTCCAACACATCTCAATCTTTAAAGTCAATTATCTCAAAATGGAAAAAATGGACTTAAGGCTGTCTTGAATTGACACGGCGATATGGTAATATTTGCTCTTCATCTTTGATTTTTTCTACAGTGATTAGATTGACACATGCGCGATAAAATTTCTATTATTTGTCTTCAGAGGTTACTAGTTTCTTTGAAAACTTAACCTCTGATACTCAGGGTATGAAATAAGGTTTACCATTTGCAGTAAATCAACGCTCCACTCTTTATATCGAACCTCTATAACTCCGTAGTAATTCGATTGTCTTCTTAACTCAAACAAGTTCTCTCGTTTCTTCAGCTAACAATGCCTTTACTCCACAACTCGAAATTTCCTTAACTCGAGAAAATTCGAGTTATGGAAAGAACGAGAGAGAGTCCGTGAAGTAACTTACTCATCTTATAAACTATGCCTACGTCTAGTCACCACATGAGAAATTTGTTTTCTTATTTTTTGTTTAAATCTTTTAAAACGTCTGTCAAGTTTCACTGCTGTGTCTGAATAGCTTTGAAACAAAGTAACATGTTTAATAAGGTGAAGAAGCTTAACGATTTATATATACTGATCATAGCGGTATACATTTGTTTTTCGCACAACTTTAATAATTTCTGAAACTTTTAATCTGATTTGACCGAGTATTCTTTGTCCTGTTGAAAAACAAACCCGGTGGGGGGGGGGCAATCGACCATACATGTGACCCAAAAATAGGCCTTTAATTTCAGACCCTTACAGTGCAGAGAAAATATTGGAAAATTTGAGAACACTTGGGCGAAAAATCGAACCTTACAGTGCAATTTTTTACCATTTTCAGGCAAAATATGGTCAAATTTTCCAAATTTTACAACATTTGAGTTCATTTTTCTCATTTTTGCTGATTTCGACCGTTATAGTGCACTTTGGGAAGCTCGAAAAATATAACCTTGAGGGCCGCACGTATGGTAGGTTTAATTACTTTCAGTGCCCCCCTCCCTAGGAACACAAATACATAATAAAAAGAGAGGGTAAAATATCATACATAATGAAGTCAGTTAGGCTAACAATTATGCAAATCGTGACAAAATTTTGTCACAGTGACTCAAAATGGTCTATATATCAAAATTTTCAAAGGAGACAAGTGTCAAATGTCACCTGTCAGACCCACGCCCTGTCACGCCCTGTCACGCCCTGTCAGGAACAAACAAATATATGTCACTCCAAAACACGTCATAATTATATACCATTGGGAAGATAATTTAAAACTGAGCAACTTTTTTGCATACGGTACTTTGACTAAACATTTATTGTCGCGATAAGGGCTTTGTCTCAATCCCAAAGATTATTCGGCTACATACACATCGAGACTATACTATCCACTACGAAAAACATTACCAAAAATGCCTCCCCAATATTTCATCCCCACACGATCAGAAAACAATGATTAATAATGGTTACAATCAGCGCCGAAATATATTGGCAATTTAGGGTATTTTAGCTTTTTTCGAAATTTGAAGCTCGGACGAGAATTGCAATTTCAGTACTTCCACGTTCTTTCATTGGATTTTTCGATTGAGATTGAGTTAATTGGCTTCCAAGCTATATTCTAAGCCATATTGGAACATGTGTAAGCTTTTAGATTCTGAGATCTTAGGGTCCGAAGTCAAATGTTAAAATTCAGAGTTAAAACTCTACTTTCCAACTGTACTTTAAGGGCTCTGACCGTGAGTCTAAAAATTTAAGAATCGCAATGAAAAAATTTGATGAAGAAGAAAATGAAGACTTTCGCAAAGAAGAGTACTTCAACTTTGAAGAGCTTAGTTTCGGTGAAGAAAAAACATTTTGAAAAACTTTTCAGTAGATGGTGTATCTTTTATCGAACTAAGATTATTTTTTTCAGAAAATTTTTCTAAAAGCTTATTTGCTTCAAAATCTTGAAAATAGTGCTTTTAGACCTTTTAGATTTATAAAGGCAATTCTTTGTTAAAGTGTTAAAGAACCTAAAACATAACTTTTATGTTCGAATACTGAGATCAATTTTTCGACTATGGTCAGAGCCACAGATCTGTAAAGCCCAAAGGGCTAGATATGCAACTTTAAGCTTTCTCCAGCAAAAAAAAGTGAAGCAAAAAAGTGACTTTTTAAATTTCGTGCCTGCGGATAGGATCTAGCGTTTTAATTGTTTTTGGAGCGCGAGATCAAAAAAAGTAGGCCGCGAACGCTATTTCACATCTCTCAAACCGGTGAAATTGCATATTTTAGTCACGTGACTTTGGTAGGAAATCCTTCCAACCCTAGGCTTCACTTTTCTATAAATGTCGCTTATCTAGCCCTTCGGGTGGTCAGAGCCCTTAAAGGCCTTAAAGATCATTTGTAGTTTTAAAGTTTTAAGGGAATTCGCCTTTTGTGCCAAATATTATGGCGGTAGCTCTAGCCTCTAATTTTTGAAAAAAACACTTTGACCTTAGAATTTCTATTTGAATGGGCTCCTGTGCTCTAAAAATGATATAATCTAAAATCCAAACTTAAGCACAATTTACATACGAACCCCAATTACAGCAGATTTCTCAGTAAGTCACTGCGACAGAAATATTCTCACGTTTATCGCTTATCGTAGTACACTCTATGCGCATTGTCTGTTTAATAAAAAAATTCCCGTACGGGGACCTCTACGATGAAGTATGATTTATAATTAGCAACACTTCTCTCGTCGTCTCCCCTCTCTAATCCGCATTCCATATCGCAGCGGTCGATTTGAAATATCTTAAATAAAAAAAAATGACAACAGACGCTCTACGGCAATAAATTTTGGAATTAGCCGTAGATACTGGGACTGTGTACATACAACAGAAATGTATACAAATGTGTTTTTGAAGTGTAGCATCACCTCACCATTAGGCCATTAATTGTAAAAACTTGAAAAATGTCCATATAAGTTCAACTACAATTGGTTCATGGTATTATACTCAACCACCTTTATTGCCATAGCATACTACACTAATTTAAGTAAGATGGCAAAAATGATATTAATATTGATTCTCGCACCCACCATAATGAGAAGTCCTGATATGGCTTAATACATCCGTTTTTTAATTAATCTATTAAAAGTTAATCGGGCTTTATATTTAAGATAATTAAAAGCTCGTAATTAACTGTCATCAAAGTCCAGCTTGTTGAAGCTCATCTAAATTGTCACACACCCACACTGTCCCACTGTCTCACTGGAAAACTTGTCCAAAATTTCGGCCCCGGTGGAAAAAATACCCTACAATTTCAGCCCAAATGGCAAATTCACTTTGATTTCATTCCCGTTCGAAATTTCATAAAATAATTACATTCCAAAACCATCCTCATTGGATTTTTTAAGCTTGGAACAATAGGATTTCTATCTCCGTTAGGATCTCGATAAAATTCGAAAGAAATCCCGGCTGATGGAAAAAAATCCATCATAGAGCTGTGAGACAGGGGTGTTAAAGTTCTTAAAATTAGATTCTGTTATATATCCAACCCAGTGATAAAATGGGTTGACCATTTACATAGGCTAAAAATTTCTCATGTATTTTTTAAGCAAATAATGGACTTTTCTAATTTTTGATATGAAGGCCATAACCATAATCATAATCAGATAACTCTTATTTTGAGGGTGTGGATTTTGGAAAACAATCGACCAGTGAGAATTTAGCAAATGGCCAAAAACTTAACTTGATGAAACCATTTAGTACGAAAACACCTTCATTTTCACAAGTTCTTAAATATCCTGTAAATAACTGCAAATTGTTTTTCTTCCATCAAAATAGAACTTTTCACATCTGCAAGCTGAGTAAAATTCACAAAGTTTACGTCACTATGATTTCTCCAAATAAGGATACCTGATTACGTTAAAAATAGCTAAAACCATTACCCCAAAGACTTTATGAGAATGTTCAAGCCACTAGAGAAAAAATAAATAAATAAAAATGACAAAATCTTCGTTCTGGTCCAACTTCAAAGCTGTTTTGCGATTGATTGCCAACGTAGGATAACACGAATAACAGAGAACAAACATTCACAATCTGATTAATGCATGCTATGGTAGGAGTCAACGTGGCATACCTCCAGAAAGTCTTTGAAGAGTTGAAAGATATAGTACGGAGTGTCTTGATATTAAAGAGCTAGCAAAAGCAATAAAGCAAAAGGAAAATTAAAAACACACAGCAATTCTGCTTACCATGGAGAAAGAACAACTGATTGGGTCTACTTATACTGATTCCTGTACCAAAAAAGTGACCTATCTGATCCCGAAAATTATCACGGTATCTCTCTTGCACAGTCAGCCTTAAAAAATTTGACCGTCCCATCTAAATCTTATAAGCCATTGACAAAGTCTGAAGATCCAAGAAAAACAATTCGCGAAAATAGATCGACTTGGTCCGATATCTTTTCGCCTTTCGTAGGTTAATAAACTAAAGAATCACAAACAAAAAGCTGTCCTTATATTAATCGGTTTCACATAGAGGCTTCTAATTCGATCATTTTAGATAAGATGTTTTCTATATTAGAAGACTATGGCATACCACTAGAAACGGTCAACGCAATAAGAACCTCCTACAGAAAATAACCTGTTTCGTTTCCTGATGACGATTCCGATCCTTTTAAGAGAACCCCCCCCCAGCGGACCTTCAATTCACGCAATCACGCAATTCTTTTTCCCAAATTCACGCATTCAAGCAAGTGAAGAAGCCTATTCGCGCATTCACGCAAACGCTGCACTCCTTGATACAAAAGGGAATTGTTTTAAAGCGTAGAAGGACCAGAAAACATCTTACCAACTTTTGAGTGATATACTTTGCTGACCACATCACGTTGATTATCGAAGAAACGATTGGAAAGGCTTAAGATCTTCCTCGCCGATTCGCAACGGGTTGCCAACATGTTGGTCCTTATAAAGGCCGGTCTCCACTTTCACAAAACATAAGCGAAAACTTTTTAACGTTTTTGTAAGGTCATTGGTCGGTTGAAAAATGAAGCAATTCCATTGGTCGAAATTGACGTAGTGGATGAAAAAAGTAGAACTTCCTTCAACTTTCTTTTTGTTCGCGCGAAACTTTTTTATGACGTAATCTTTTCTTCAGGCAAAAAAAGGTTAAGAAAAAACTGTTGCTCATTTCAAGCGAAAGTAGAGACTGGCCTTAAGAACCCAAGGAAACAAAGTATATACTCTTGAGCTCAAATGATTCTATCCTCCTTTAAAACTTCAAGCAGCAGTGTATCATTGAAATATTCAAATTGTTTCTACTTTGACGACAAAAGCAGATCGGAAAAGCCTAGCAAATGCCATAACCAATAAAGTATGGAAGTTCTCAATAAAAAGAAAATTGAAATAAAGGTTTTCAGACAAAACGGTTGACTCAATATTGCTCCGATAGGACCTCTGTAAAACCCATTAATGAAAAATATTCAAAAAATGCAAAGAGTTGTCTTAAAAGTATTTATAACGACACGTATGTCTAACGATGCTTTTATGAAAACATTCCTCCCATCTGTGCAACCATGGATTTATCATAGAACTCTGGATACACAACGAGCTGGTTTTTCATAACCTGATAACAGATGTTCGTAATTTTCTTACGCGCACGGTAAACCTCTGAAGGCACTTGAAAATTATACATCTGAGGAAAATAGTCCTCCCGCGGAAAATTCTACAACAAGAATCTTGTTGTGCGCCGGAAAGTTAAAAACTGATACGGCGCCCTATTCATAAACACAATCACGCAACTTTGTTGTCATTCCTAGTCCTTTTAGACGAACGCGGTTCTTACGATTTCGAGATTGCATATTCGTCAGATTGTTATGTTTTCACCCATCCCTTTAGAGCTTCAGCGTGGTGGGCAGAAAACAACCACAATCTGATCTCAGGTTAGTTTTTCATCGATTTCTCATGTGCTAGCCTTTTCCGCAGTAATGACATCATTGTTCACCCTCCTCCATTCACTAATAATTTTTCGTTAATTTTTTTATTGCATTTTTCATCAAAACACAGCTTTACAATTCCCAAATGAGACCTAAAGATCTCTCAAGAGAGTCAAATGCATCAAATTGATTGCTAATGATATGTCGTTATGACGTTTCAAGCTGTGAGAAAGATACGACGAACATGCTATGTATAAGAAATTGAATATTGACACCAGAAAATTTCAAACTTCCACCTCGCCAAAAGATTTTTATATCACTATGAAGCCAAGATACTCCAGTCTAAAATATGTAAATCCTAGCTCTTCCCAGGAAAAAATTGGAAAGATATTGCCAACCTTATTTTCAGCGTCATTCTAGGCTTTTTACTCAATTTTTCTTGTTTGATGAAGTTTTTTTCACATTTAATTTCATAAATGTATTCGTTAAGCTTTCTTGCTTTCATTTTCAAAGTTGCATCCGGTAAATATACAAAAACAAGAAGATACAGGACTTTTTAGAAATGGGATTATTAATCATTTTTCAAAATCAGGGACCTTCGAGCCGCCATGACAGTTGTCCTTTGCGGACAAAGCTAGAACATCAATTGTTTTCTAAAACAATGGAAAGACAACAGTTCGCTCTCCACCGTTTTATTTGATGTTTATCCAGAGTTCTATGATAAATCCATGGTGCAACAATATGTAAACGTCAAAGTGCTCTCATCGGCCACGTTGCACACCAAGTGGAAGCCAAGAAGGTAGACTTGGCAAATTTCTAACTCAAATTTTTAACGAATTTTATCTCATTTTGAGCCTTCAGCCACCCCCACTCTTACAGTTGTTCCTCCGGACTTGGAAGAGTTGCCTCATAGTAGTCTGGATCTCAGACCTCTACAAAACCGCAAGTATATAAGGTATACAAAGTCTCATAGCTTGATGATATCACCTGACTCGAAGAAAGACACTGGATAATCTTTTACTACCCTGAAAACGTCATACTAGAGGATACTGGATAATGAAGAGCGAATCGAGGGGCAAATCACTTAAATAAATCTCGTACACAATTTTATAAATCAAAAATAAATCAAAAATAAATCATAAATCAAAAATAAATCAAAAATAAAAAAAAAATCTTTTGAAAAATCATAAATCTCGTACACCATTTTTCGAGTGATTTGCCCCTCGGAGCGAATTGAACAACATCGTGAAAGACAGAGAAGCTTGGAGAAGGATTAGGCTTTTACACAGAAAAAATCGTATACCCCCTGTTGAGGAGGTCCATTTCGGTCCAAAAGGGATGAGGTTTTAAGTATGTAGTAGAATTCCATAGGTGATATACAAAGATTTGTCAAAAGTAACTGGAATTCCATAGGGGTAACTTTTCAGAATCCTACAAAAATTCAGAATTCCAGAGGTGTTTAAACTTAAAATTGCTTAGAATCCCAGGGGGTACAGCATTTCCAGGTTGAACCTCTTCAACAGGGGGTATACGGTTTTTTCTGGAAAAACTAATTGTCTTAACCTCATCCTCTCGACAATGTATGTATGAGACTTCTTATGAGAAAAACGTGACAAGCTCCAGTTTAAAAACTTACCTTTGAATGCTTTGACAAAAGTAAAAATATGAAAAATATTCAGAGATTTGAACTCGGATTTGAAAATCTGATTCACACCTCAAACCGTTTTATTTTTCCTTCCATATTTTTAAGAAAATTTTTCATAGTACAACTTCGAGATAAGATCTCAAATATCGTAAAAACAGGTAAATTAAATTAATAAACCTTTTCGAACATATATCGTATGCTAATATTTGCTTCCACGTTTTAATATTTATTGAATTTTTAGTATTTCAAGCAGAATTGTCAAATTTTGCACTGTTCCACTTGTTAAATATTGAAATCAAACCCATATAGAAAAGTAGATCTATATCATGTTGTGAAGCAAATCAATCCAAAAGTTAGTTTTTCAGATTTTCTCATCATTTTTGAAGATATATTATCACAATTCTCAAATTTTAACAAATTAGTCCTATGAACGAAATTGATAATCATTTTTAAATTAACATCCATTTTAGAACTATATGAAAATATGTTTCATCAATAACTTTCTTGGGGAAGTTTAATGAACCAAATTAAGTGATATTTCAAAGTCTAAAAGCAACCTGTCGATTTCAAAACCCCTTCTTTCAAAATACAGTGCAAATACAGTTGAAAATTTGAGCTCTAGATTTCTTAAAAATACACTCAAAACATGCACATAAAGACAATTATGACAAATTAAAAAAGAAAAACTTTGCATTTTTCAAAATAACCATTTTTGAAAAAATTATTGGGGGGGGGGCATAGCCCCCCCCCCCCAGTTGCTACGGCACTGAAATACACACTTTTTTATCAGAACATGAGACTCAATTTTGCCCGTAACTTTAGAAAAGAACAATCTCAATTAAAAATCTTGGAAAAGGGTTAGAAAAAGCTCCGAAATTTTAAGCCACTTACATATAATTAAATAAGAAGTGAATGAAACCCCGGGGAGGGAGGCTGGTACTTAGGCAAAGTGGGTGTTGGGTATGTGCAAACCACATAAGGGTCCCTTTTCACACTCTCGAAAGTCTCTCAAAGGGGTTCAAAAACCAATAAAAAACAAATCGAGTCTCTGTAAGGGTCTAAAATTCACAAAAATCGAAAAAAATCCTCTCTCAAAAGGGTCGTCATTTTCCATTTTACAAAAGTCGGACATACCTTTCACTACGCAAACCTATTACCCCCTGGAAATAAGCATATTAAGTACAGATTAACTTTTAGACCTAAATATAAAGAAAAATAAGAACAAATGCATCATAAGACCTCTTCAAAATTATAAATCATATGGTTTTAATCCGACATATCCAATCAAATCAACGTCATAACAAAGAACCAGATAAACAAACTATGATGTATTTTTCATTATTCGTTCAAATCTTTTGAAAATTTAATCAGTAATAACTATATACCTTGCGGTATTGATATAACTATATACCTTGCGGTATTGATATTACCTAACAATAACTATGTATTATTTAACAATGGAGTCTGTTTATTTGAACCATTTTATTATATACATCTGGGAGAGGTGGTACCGCGAGGCAAAATCGGTACTGATTATTTTTGAGCGGTCTGGTATATTTTTCAAAGTTCAAGAATATCTTTTTAGCCCGGGGGGGGGTACTTAGGCAAAAAATAGGTGCTGGGTATGTGCAGACGGTAAGGGTCGGGTTTTTCACCTTCCAAAGTCTCTCTAAGGGTTACAAAGTAGTCTCTCTAAGGGTGGGAGAAATCACGATTTTTAGAAAAAAATTTTGATTTTGAGAGAAAAAATTACAAAAAAATCTCTCTAAGGGTCACTTTTTCGGTTTTCGGAGGTCCCGTCCGCACATACCCCTCATTCACCAACCCTAGTACCCCCCGGGCTTTTTAGTGAATTCTCGCTGGATTTTTCTCTCGGCTTTTTTTTATTAATCGTAGATAAAAATCTTAGCTGTTGAATGTCATTCAGAAAAGGAATGGCTGGAAATGTCTGTCCACTTCCCTGTATGGAAAATAAATAGAACAGCTCAATCACTTATCCCAATGAGTTATCTCAAATTCATAGCTACAACGGTGGATTTCAAAAATTCACCGGAGGCGAGGGTGTAAGAATTTAATTTTAAAATCTTTAAAGCTCAATTTCATTATTGAGTAGCCTCTACCTAGATATCTGTCTTCACAGGTTGTATTTCAGTCTTTCATTCTCAAGCCAGGATAAGAACTAATGCCTTTCATGACTTGCGATTTGTGAAATGGACACATTTTAACAATGTTTGCAATACACGTTTTTATAAGAACAACATAATATATAAGAACTTCTACACTGCAAAAAATCATTTCTTAAAGAAAGTCACACATCTTATAGCAAGAAAGTTAAACTCCTAATAAGGAATTAAGTCTTAATACAAGAAAACGCCATTTCAATGTTTTTCATTTTCTTAGAATTTTCAAAAGTCGAAATACTGAATTCTTCGCTCAAGAAAAATAATCTTACTGTAAAGATTTTGTCAATATTTTTCTTATGTTAAGAAAATTACAATATTAATTTTCTTAAATTTTCTTAAAAAGGGCGAAAATCAATAGCAAGCATATTTTTTAACAATAGGCTTTTACTCCTATTAACATATTTCTTTTATCTTTCGAATAAACATTTGAAAAAATGTTTCTCTGGAAATTGACGAAAAGATAGTACCAAAATGCTATGAGAAGATATAGGTTTGTTGAGTGTAAAATTTTAATTTTCAAAAAAGCACGCGGTGCGAGAAGACGTGTCTTCAAAAACTTAAAAGATAAGTATTTTTCTTTCATTGTTACTTTATCGTTTATTTATTGCTTTTTTGCCTGTAAAGCTATAACATACCACAGTTATAAGCTGATACATGTAAAGCAAATCTTTAAGCTAATTTTATTGAAGGAAATGGAAAGGAATAAGTAAGACAGCGTATTCAGGAAAATTCATGGATGTGGTCTACTCTCAAGTACTTTAACCAGTGCTGTTTGTAGTACCAGCCATAACGATTTTCGCTTAGCTGTATGAAGGTAAAAATGGGAAAGAATGAGACAGCGTATCCAGGAAAATTCATGGATGTGGTCTACTCTCAAGTACTTTAAACGGTGCTGTTTGTAGTACCAGCCATAACGATTTTCGCTTAGCTGTATGAAGGTAAAAATGGGAAAGAATGAGTCAGCGTATTCAGGAGAATTCATGGATGTGGTCTACTCTCAAGTACTTTAAACGGTGCTGTTTGTAGTACCAGCCATAACGATTTTCGCTTAGCTGTATGAAGGTAAAAATGGGAAAGAATGAGACAGCGTATCCAGGAAAATTCATGGATGTGGTCTACTCTCAAGTACTTTAAACGGTGCTGTTTGTAGTACCAGCCATAAACGATTTTCGCTTAGCTGTATGAAGGTAAAAATGGGAAAGAATGAGTCAGCGTATTCAGGAAAATTCATGGATGTGGTCTACTCTCAAGTACTTTAACCAGTGCTGTTTGTAGTACCAGCCATAACGATTTTCGCTTAGCTGTATGAAGGTAAAAATGGGAAAGAATGAGTCAGCGTATTCAGGAAAATTCATGGATGTGGTCTACTCTCCAAGTACTTTAACCAGTGCTGTTTGTAGTACCAGCCATAACGATTTTCGCTTAGCTGTATGAAGGTAAAAATGGGAAAGAATGAGACAGCGTATTCAAGAAAATTCATGGATGTGGTCTACTCTCAAGTACTTTAAACGGTGCTGTTCTTAGTACCAGCCATAACGATTTTCGCTAAGCTGTATGAAGGTAAAAATGGGAAATAACGAGTCAGTGGTATTTAGTAAAATTCATGGATGTGGTCTACTTTCAAGTGCTTTAACCAGTGCTGTTTTTAGTACCAGCCATAAATATTTTATAAGCTCAGCTGTATGATAGAGTGAAAAGTGAGTGACTATCCATGAAAATCTATTTATGTTGTGTATAAAATTCCAGGTCTTCCAGCTACTTTATCTGGTGCTCTAACAATTTATAACAATATTTCTTATAGTAATATTTTCCTTTTTCTTATAAATAGTAGCGTATTCTATTACCGATAATTTATGTGAACTTTTTCTTGATTTAAGAAAATTAAAGAAGATATTTTCTCATCACAAGAAAATATTTATTTATAAAGTTAAGTAAAAAATACTGACATAAGAAAAATTTTCTTAATGGTATAAGAAAAATTATCTTAAAAGAATTTTAAGAAAATTTTTCTTACCTATCGGAATAGAAAATATTTCTCATCTTAAGTAAGTTTTTACTTAACTCGTTATTTTTTTTCTTCTAACAAGAAATGATTTTTTGCAGTGTATGGCCAAAATGTTAAGAACAAGTTAAGAACATTTTAAGGCTTTGTAGACCTTAAAACAGCCAATTTCTTAGGAAAATGGATAAAAATACTCAAAAAATAAATGGCGAAATTAAGAACATGTTAAGAACGTTCACTTAAAACTCAAAAAGTTAAGAGCATCCAAAGGCTTCAAATATTTTGGACGTGTACGATGTATGTAATTCCAGAATTATTTTCTTACTTATGAATTGTAACTTTTTAGCACTTTAGGGTAGTAATGCTTATTGGGGTAAATTATTCTACCCTCTTTGTCTCTTCTTGATTATATTTAACACCCTTGTGTTACAGACCCACTGGACCCCAGCACTAAATGAAATATTTGCTGAAAATGTTGTCAAAGGTGGAAAAATACCCTTCAATTTCAGCCCCACTGGGGAATCAAATTGATCTCATCCTCATTCAAAATTGAATGCAAAAAAATTGCACTCCAAAATATTGGGTTTTTAAAGCTTGGAACTAAAGAATTGAATTTTCATCCCAATTAGGGTTACGAAGGAAATTTTTGTCCCCGTTGTACATCGAAGGATTATAAAACTAATGTTTGTTGTTTAAAGTTTAATAAAGAACCCACTATGGGCACACTTTTTCAAGACGATATTTTCAAAGTACGTCTACAACTAAATTTTAGACTAGATATCTTGACTAGATATACAATGGTTTAATGTTGCTAGAATCTACAAAAGTTTTGAATTACTTTAAAGGGTTAAATATAATATAATACAATACAAAGATATAAATGTAAAATACTGTAGGTAGAAAAATGGTAATGATAATAATCAAAGGCAGGCAAAGAACCAAGTTACTTTGAATTACGTCTTTTGTGACCTTGCATAAAGTTATGTTCGTTTCGTTTAGTGTAAGAATGGCGAAAAAAATGATTGATGTCATTTCTTTATCTGATATTCCGATGGCAGATTGGCGGCCGCCCACGCTGAAGCTCTAAAGGAGCGGGCCGATTTTCCCATCGGAGAGGAATGATAGTCGGTCTTTGATGTGCTGCATCCCCAGTCGGGTTAAACTACCATTGCACATAAAGCTAAAAATATTTCGGTTGGACCCGCCAATCCCCGAAAACGAGGGTTGGCTTTCCAGACCTTCCGCTACAAAATTCTTGACGTGGTCTTGCAAAATTCAGTAATCTAAACTTTCCAGATGTTGAAAATTTTTCCGACCTTCAGAGCTTTAGCATGTCGGATAAAAATTTCTGCATCTGGGTGCTAGATAATGTTGTTTCAGTCTATCACTAAAGCGAAGCGACAACTTCTAAAATATGTGAAGGCAAAGTCGAAAAATGTACAAAATATACTTAATGTTAGCTTCTTACTCCTTCTAGATCCGGAGATATAAGCCTTTAAAGTTTGAACTAGCGATTTTCTCTAAAAGACTTTTAAAAAAATTACCGTGGCATTTAAAGGGTCAAGCAATAACTTCCAAAAGAAATAGGAATATGAGTCAGATTTTGGGTAGAACACAGATTACATAATCTTAGGGGATTTTAAAAGGCTACACCGCGAGACTTGTGACCAATTAACTTGCATCTATGTAAGATTCCTTTTCTTTAAGTCCTGCTAAGCATTGCTTTCTGCATTAGTAACAGCGTGTCCGTTTTTTACAGTCTCTTTCGCAGATGAATCATTATCGTCATTTGGTTTGCAGTACCAATAGAGGGCTTGAAGACCAAAAACAATAAATTCGATAAAAGTGACAATACTACATCCCATTGCAAGTCCTAAACTTCCTCCAATTGTACCTGAGAAAGAAAAATAAATCATTATTCAATGGAACAAATCTAATTCGAAACTAGGGAACTGTATTTGATAAAAAACCTAGCGCTTGCTTATGGTAGAACTAAGAATGAACAAATGCAAAGGGTTCACTTAAAGTTTTAATTCCATGCTAAATCTGAAGAGGATGTTTTAAACTGAAGAAGCTGAATGAATGTCGATTAAAAAATTTAAGAGATATATCAAAACAAGGGAAAACTTTTGGATTACCAAAAACTGGACAAGGTATACCCAAATTTGGAGAGAGCATAGTCCGTATTAAAAACCCCGGTCTGGAAGCCTTTTGCTTTGAGCTTGCGTTGAGAAATTAGTTTGTTTTGCTCACGTTTTGAACATGCGATTAAATCCAAGAGGAGCACTTGGTAAAGTAATCAAAATCTGAGCAAATCGATTTTCATTTTTTGATAATCACGAAAGAAAAAACTAACAAAAAGTTAAAACAATAAACATCAAGACAAGTGTTTTTTATAAGGACTTTAGTTGGAGAGAGTTATCAAAATCTCCGGAGAAAAGTCACCAACATTGACTTCCAAGCCCGAACGCCTAGACTCGAGACTCCTAGATGGAAAATGAAGCCACTTATTTCCCATCCAGAACGCCCACGGGTGGTTTTTACACAAACGCTCATTGAAAGGATTGAAAAGATTGAAAATCCCTAGATTTCAAAAAATACAGTCCTCAAAAACAAAAGAAACGCTAGATACAACCAGTCGTCATAATTGCAGCGCATTCTAGGCGCGTTCTGGATGGGAAATAAGTGGCTTCACTTTTTCTTGCCTGGAAAAGGTTAGATATTCTATTCTAGCCCTTCGGGCTTTATAATCAATGGTCACTAGGACTACTCACTCAATACGGTGATCCAAGTTTGTGTTGGCGACATGGTTTCTTTCAAGTAAACGATATCAGTGAAGGATACATCAATTCCAAATACATTCCTCCTAAAATTACCATACAAAATTTGCATTTAGTCTCAACATTTACAATTAACTTGAATTAATCTTGTCATTATTTTAAATAGTTTTGTGTTTTACATTCCTGTCTCAGTAAAACTTTGTCCACTGAGCAAGAAATATGAGATCAAAATACCAAACCAATACAGTATGTGGCCCCAAAAAAGTCGATCAAATTTAAAATTACTCTCAAATCTAGAGGAAAAGAAGTTTTACAAAGATTTTAACTGCATGAAAAACTTTAACATCTCTCCTTTATTTCCCGGAAGTTCTTTTTCAAAATTTTCAATTTCAACAATATTTTTCAAGGATAGGTAGCTTTTTTCTAATGGCCCCCAAAACGGAGGTTTGCAATTTTAGCGACTTCTCGAGATATCTTTAAGATTCGAATACAAAATTTTGACCATAGTTTTGAAATGTGATTTAGAGGGTTTTAGGCATAAATTTGTTTGATAAAATTTTTACAGTATACCCATGGTTGTCAAAACGCAGGTTTGGGGCCCCCAAAACGTAGGTGTAGTTAAAATCAAATTATTAAGCCCAGTGGTAATAGGGGTGAGAAACTATGAACATATTTGTGTTTTCCCCTAAATTTACGACCTGATGGATGTAAAATTTATGATTTTTATGAAATATTTCAAGATTTTCGATGATGTCCAAACTGAAAATTTAGAAATTTTCAAAATAAAACTTCAACCAATCTCTTTTGAAAATAGTTCCATTCATGTATTGAATATGCTGTGAAAATTTTAGAAAAACAGCTTAAGTGAAACTGAAAATATTAAGCTTTAAAGGTATTTTTCTCATATTTTGCAAAAAAATGACAAAATTTGCCGTTTTTGCTGATTCAATGAAAATTTTTATATATAATGTAAATCTTTTGTTATAAACTATTAACTCAAGCTGATAGGAATGGAATTCTTTTTCTCATATTTAGAATTTTTGGTTTTATCAATGCTGATTCTAGGACCCCAAAATACTGGTTGACCTTTAAGATGCTATATCTTTCACGCATCTTCTAAAGTCACAGATGCATCTGCATTTTCTAAAAGGCGTTAGGTGTATAAAGTTTTCTATACTCCAGTGCCGTAGGAAGCATTTTCATATTGAGGGGGCTGAAGTTTAGTGACACCGCGAGGGCCAATCATGGTTTGGCGCGAGACGGAAAATTTTGAAAATTTGTGTATTTATTTACATTTTCGGAGAACATTATGCGAGAGGCGGAAGGCGTTTTTAGAGTTTTTCGTGTTCGGCATTTTGGGCGTTATTTAGGTAGGCGTTTTTAGGGTTCCGCATTTTATCAATTTTGAAGCGTGGGCTTAAGATGGTAGATTTTTGCATTCCTCTTCACACGTCGTTCAAAGCTTCTAGAGTCGCTTGCAACTTTACAAGAGTAATGTTTAGAAAACTCAAAAATATCATGGCTCCTCAAAAGACATCCAACAAAAAGAAGAGTTCATCGACGATCACGAGAAGACCAAAGAGGAATAATCAGGAGATTTCAGTGCAACCAGAAGTAGACAACATAAGAACAGAGTCGGATGAGGAAAACCAATTTATTCCAATCAGAATCGATAGAGGTAATCGCCAATTTAGACCTATTAGAGAAGAGGAGGAACAGCAGGAGAATTTTCAAGGCCAGCAGGGTGATCCACAACAGATACAAAATGATTTCGATCCTATTGCCTTTCAGGATAACCTTATGAACTTTTTACAACGAAGGTTCGATCAATCAGACGAAAAAAGGGAGAAGGATAATGTATTTATTAAGTCTCAAATGAAAACTATTCAAAATAAAAGCTCTCGTGATTTTAAATCAATATCTAATAAATTACAATATAGTTTTACTCAGGATTTGTACGAGTTGAATATTGAGGCTAAAGTTCTTTTGGAGGCCAACAATAAAGATAAACTGGCATCAGTATTAGACAAGATGGAGAAGGAATTGTTGAAGCGCCAGAAAATCATTTGTTTGGCTGATCGCTCGGTAGCTGGTTGGGATTCTGTCCAAGAATATTTGCCCAATGATTTGTTCGAGGATGGAGATGATGATAGGTGGAGGAAAGCTGAGGGTAGAGCCATCTCAAGTTTGAAACGAAAGCACCAACAGGACCCTTCCAACAATGTGGTCCCAAACAAGAAATTCATGTCCCCCCAGTATAACCATGCAGTACAGAATTATCAGTCTAGACCACAGCTTCCAATACAACACGAGGTTCCACAACAGCAGCAAGTGTTTATACCTCTACACCAAAGGCCCTTTCTATGGCAAGGTGCCAGTGGAGAAGGCACAGCAACCAACCATCTCCAACCGTTTTCGCAACCACGAAGGTATCCAGTACCACTCAACGCTTGTTTCGTGTGTGGAGAGACCGGCCATTGGAAACACCAGTGTCCTAAAAGATAAACAATGGGATAATGGTAAGAGTGATAATTGTATTTCTCAAAATAAACAAAGGGTAAAAGGAAGTTTAAAAAGGCACCTTCAATTCTGGAGGAAAAATTTAGAAGCCAATTTACACATTTTGGAGGTTATCGAGCACGGTTACAGAATTCCCTTTAGGTATAATCCACCACCTTTTGAGCTTAAGAATAACAAATCAGCTTTACGAAACAAAAAGTTTGTTGAAGAGACCCTAGAAGGCTTGCTAAGAGAGGGAAAGATTTTCGAAGTCCAGAGGCCGTTCGCCACCAACCCTTTATCAGTAGCGGAGGATCCAAGTGGGAAGAAAAGATTGATATTAGATGTAAGTTTTTTAAATCAATTTTTGTGGAAAGAAAAGATAAAGTTCGACGATTGGAAAGTATTCGAAGATTTTATCCATTCAGATGAAGAGGCGTATTTATTCAAGTTTGATTTAAAAAGTGGGTATCATCATGTTGACATACACAGCGACCACCAAAAGTATTTAGGTTTTTCTTGGAATTTTGGGAAAGGTCCAAAGAGATATTTTTTGTATTTTGTTTTGCCTTTTGGTTTGAGTTCGGGGCCTCTAATTTTTACTAAGATAGTAAGGGTTCTAATAAAATTTGGAGATCTCACGGGATAAGGATAGCCTGTTTTTTAGACGATGGTTTGTCAGTAGAATATTCGAGGGAAAAAGCTAAAGAAAATTCACTTTTTGTTAAAGATTCCTTAGATCAATCAGGTTTTGTAATCAATGAGGAAAAGTCCCAATGGGATCCAGTCACAAAAATTCAATGGTTGGGCATTCAGGTAGATTTCGAAAACAAAACTTACTCTATTTCGGAGAAGCGCATTACTTCGTTATTGAAGTCACTTGAAAATATTTTTGATCATCCAACACGCACTTCTGCAAGACAGCTCTCTTGTGTGGCAGGTAAAATTGTCTCTATGAAATTTGTTTTAGGAAATGTAATTCGATTAAAAACTCGTCTAATTTACAAACTAATTGAATCCAGGGTCTCCTGGGATAAGAAAATAAATGTTACCTTTTTTCATGACGTTTTAAGAGAATTATTGTTTTGGAAGTTTAATCTACGTGAGTTGAATAACAAATCAATAAGAAAATATGAAATTCCAGATTTAAAAGTTTTTTCAGATGCAAGTGCCACGGGAATTGGTGCAATTCTTGATAAAAATGTATGTTATAGAAACTTGAAGCGGTTAGAAATAGAAGAAAGTTCTACCTTTAGAGAATTATTGGCTATTAAATATGCGATAGATTCTTTTGACGAAATGTTAGATAGTAAAACGATTTTATGGCACACAGACAATATAAGCACAGCGATCATTATCAGGGTAGGTAGCAATAAAGATTTGTTGCAAGGTTTAGCGAACAATATATATTTATCTTGTAAGAAAAAGGATGTAAAATTAACTGTCACATGGATTTCTAGAGACAAAAATGGACAAGCTGACAAGGTAAGCAAAACAACAGATTACGACGATTGGTTTGTGAAATCTTCTTTTGTGCACAGTTTGGAAACAAAGTGGGGCAAGTTTAGCATAGATTTATTTGCAGATAGTAATAACACAAAATGCGAACGCTTTTGCTCAAGGTATTTTTCTCCAGGGAGTTTCAAGGTAGATGCCTTTTCGTTCGATTGGTCGGGAGAATTTTGCTATATGGTGCCTCCCCCCTATTTGATTCCCAAAACAATTAAACATTTCCTAGCGTCTCAAGGTAAGACCAAAGGTGTTTTGATTGTCCCCTTCTGGCCTTCTGCAGTATTTTGGCCTTACTTAATTAAAGAAGAAGGGGTTTTTAAAGATTTTGTTAAGGAAGCTATTTTTTACAAAGATTCTAGAGTTTTTATCTCGCAAGGGGAATATAAAGGTTCAATTTTGGGAGATTCTAATCTTGTTATACCGGTTTACGTTTTAATGATTGAAAATCACTTTGTTTAGGTTTGATTGCAAGCGGTATGAAAAGATATTTCAAAGTTTGCGATCCAAAATTGGACTCTTTAGTAAATTCGGTACCAGCAGTTTTAAAGCATGCAAGATCAGAAAGCACAAACAAAAAGTACGAAGGATATTTCAAAAAATGGATTAACTGGTGTAAACAATTTCGGGAGATCAGTCCCATGCCCACGAAAGAACAATATGTCGTTTTGTTTATAGTTTCATGCGTACAACAAGATAAAGGTCGTGTTCACACTACAGACCTTCCTTAATAAAAATGTAGTTAGGAGAATCTTTTGTTGACTACAATACAGAACGTGCATTTAACAAAGAGTCGAACGCGTAGTATTGTAATTTTTAATCGATCTTCCTTAATTAAGAGTCGTAAGCTCTATTGTCTTAAGGGTAGGGTAGAGGCTTCCCTTAAAACAAAAGATTTTATTAAGGAAGCATAAACAAAGAATGCGTGCAGTGAACAAAAAGTTTTACGATTTCAAAAACGAATGAACTGAGGAAAAAATTAGAAATAGTGCAAACGGTGTTGTTGATGTGTAAGATGAATGCAGTTATTGAGTAAAACCATTAGAACAAATATGTTTGCGGATTTCAAGTGATGTATGGATACCAATATCAACCAATCACAGGTGAAATCGAAACTCTCAATAAAAAATCAACCAATGAGAAGCCTTAAGCAAAATCAATTACCGTGTTATAATAGATCTCGTGAGCCTACAAAGAACTGTAATAAACCAGTGTATTCATCCATCATAAATCTCTTTGTTTAACTTTGATAGATTTAATTAAGTAAACTTTCCAGTGTGAACGCGCCCAAATCTTTTTCTGTAATAGAGTCTACAATCATGGCAATAAAATATTTTCATGCGATTTCGGGCCATCAATTTGTCCAGACATCGATTTTAAAATACGCTCTAGAGGCAGCAAAAAGATTGGTTGGGAAGGAAGCAAAGAAAAAGGAACCGATTACAGTAGACATGCTAAAATTGATGATTAAAACATTATCGGTCAGGAAAGACAGTTTAAAGGCTCTGCGATTAATTACAATTTTAATAGTATATCATTTACTGGGTTTTTGAGATTTTCGGAATGTCAGAACTTGGGAAGATAGGATTTGAAGTTTTTTACGACTCACGCCATGATTTTTATCGAGAAAAGTAAGACGGACGTTTACAGACATGGGCATTGGTTGTGCCTCGCTAGGTTAAAATCACATTTTTGTCCAGTGAGAGCATTAGAGTCGTACTGTACGATAAGATAAAAGAAAATTCTAACTCTAACAACTTTATTTTCAGAGCATTAACATCAAAACATAAACTTCGAAAGGCTAACAAAGCAGTGTCGTATTCAACAATTCGTAACGAATTTAAAGCTATCGTAAATGTGTTGGGTTTTGATAAAAGGTTGTACGGTTTGCACAGTTTAAGATCAGGTGGTGTTTCCACAGCTGCAAATCTGGGCGTAAAAGACAGATTGTTAATGAAACATGGAAGATGGAAATCTCATAACGTTAAAAACAGGTATATATCCGAAAGTATCAAAAGTTTATTATATGTATCTAGGAGTTTAGGTTTATGAATGTTTAAGTAACTTTTTTAATAAAGACTCACGATAATTGTCTCATGCTCTTAGTCTACAGGCTTTGGTACGGCTCCTACTACATGAAAGATATCAATCTGTCTCGAAATCGAGATTTCTAGTTGTTCTTTTTTTGTTTTGTGTCTCAGGCCTATAATTTCGGAGAATTAGTAAATAAATGAATTTATTTTCGGTTCGCAGATAAGAAAATAAGTGTATTTATTTACATTTTCGGAGAACATTATGCGAGAGGCGGAAGGCGTTTTTAGAGTTTTTCGTGTTCGGCATTTTGGGCGTTATTTAGGTAGGCGTTTTTAGGGTTCCGCATTTTATCAATTTTGAAGCGTGGGCTTAAGATGGTAGATTTTTGCATTCCTCTTCACACGTCGTTCAAAGCTTCTAGAGTCGCTTGCAACTTTACTAGCAACACGTCACAAAAGTTTTTAGCGTTGAACGTTTTGTAGCTTTTTTGTATGTATTAGATATTGACTAGTGTTTTGTATAATTTTATGTTTTATGTATTAACATAGAATTTGACAGATTCAAAGATTTTCTATCTGAACTTTAAGTACCCTTTCAAAAAGAAAGATTTGATACGACAGCTTCAAAACAGCAGTTTTACATGCGGGTGTTGTGTTTTTCGGTATGTACAATATCTATGTTCAAGGTCAAGTTTCAACAAGGGGTTTTTTAAGTATAGATGGTTTTTCCGGAGTGTTTTATGTTTATTCGCGTTTTAAGTTTTCGTGTTTCATGTATATAAGTTTACAAAGTTTTCAGCTCTTCTTTTCGATCCCCCACGGTTTCTCTCTAGCAGTTCCATTTTCAGAGACAGTTGGAGCACCCAAATTGGCGAACGGGGCTAGTGCAGTTTTCATCCGAGGGGATCAAAACGGAGAAAATAGGTACGAAAAGTATTTTATGGTTAGGATTAGGATTAGGGTTAGGATTAGGAATAGGATTAGGATTAGGGTTAGTAATAGGATTAGGTGTAGGACTAGAATTAGGACTAAAACTAGGGTAATTAATATTAGGATTTTTATTTTCATTAGGATGTATATTTTATGTTTTTCGACTCTAGGCTTTGGTACGGCTCCTACTACATGAAAGATATCAATCTGTCTCGAAATCGAGATTTCTAGTTGTTCTTTTTTGTTTTGTGTCTCAGGCCTATAATTTCGGAGAATTAGTAAATAAATGAATTTATTTTCGGTTCGCAGATAAGAAAATAAGAGCTCTAGATTGCTTGAAAATGCACTCAATTGTGACAATTATGACAAATTAATAAAGAAAAACTTTGCATTTTGCAAAATAACCATTTTTGAAAAAATCATTGGGGAGGGGGCATAGCCGTTTTGGGGGCCGTCTCCGTTTTGAGGGCCATACCATATACTGTAGGGATTAAAGTCTATTCACGATAAGTGTACACTAAACTTTGCTTTGCTTGTTATTTCTCAACCAATGCTTCAATCTTAAAAAGTTTGGTATCATTGGGAAGGTAGGCGAAGGAGCTTATTAATCAACTGTTAGTTTTTTCTGTGAAATTTGAAAAGAACATGGAGAAAAATGAAGAAGAAAAAATTCAACTTTTTATAGATAGGTTGTAAACGGTATTTTTACATCAAAGCTTGCCGATTTCAAAAATATATACTTTTACTAGGAAATATAATTGAGTTTTCCCAGATGTTTGAATTAAGAATCAAGCATAGTAATTCAACTTTAACGATATTTCAGGTGTTTTTGACACCGGGGTAATTTTATTTTGACCAATTAGCCTCCGTCTCGGAAGAGGACTGGGCCCGAATTTGCGGACGTTTTCACAGTTTCACTTTCGTTTTCGGCTATACGACAGCGTTTTCAAGCAGAAAGCAGGGGAAATCTGTGAAATTATGGCAGGGAATGCTAACCTATTTTTCCAGAGTTTCTCAAGATTGGAGCAAGATTATTGTTCTAGAAAGTTCATAAAGGCCTAATAGTTTCAGATTAGTATGATTTCATCAGAAAAAAACATTTACACCAAAGCTCCTTATTGATATGTGAAGGCTACCAAAAATAGCAATGTCCTCCATCAGAACAACTTTAACCTAAGGGACAAGGACAGTCAAGAAGTCTACTTTGTTGAAAATTTGCACAAAATACTTAGAGAAAATGGTACTATGGAAGCCCATTTTATACTCCTAAATGATAGTTGAAAGATCAGCAGTTGAGAGGGTTGATTAAAATAGAACTCAAAGCACACAATAAAGTATACAAAAGAACTGGCATGTTGTTTGCTTTGTTTTGGTGTTTAAAAATATGTACTTATCAGTCCTAAAAAATACAAATTCGAATATAATGAGGGCAATGAGTCTGGTTAAATGTTACTATATTTACAAGAAAGGATTACTGAAAAAATACTACTGTATGTACTACTGATGAACTAAACTCAAAAACAAAAACTTTACCATAAATTTACATTACGACAATTTAAAAATCTATCTTTAATAGCAACAAAGAAAAAAACATGGCTCAAAGTTTTAAAAACAGAGCTAGTCAGAGCTTCAATTCAGTAGGTATAGAGCTTTCAAAATTTGAAAACAGACACTGCATTGGTTACTACAAGACATACTATCCACACGGTTTTTTGATTCATGAAAAAAATAAAGTATTTATCAAAAAAAGGTTCTCTTTTTTTTTTGGTAATCAATTCCAACAAACAACAATCAATATAACAGTTTTTTGAAAACCATCCCACAGTGTAAACATTATCAACCAACTAAACCCACACCGCCAAAATTGTAAAAATAAGTCAATATAATTTCTATCAACAATTTCTCGTAAAATGTTTTTTTTCCAACATTCTGATACCAATCATGGCTGGAGGCATCATGTGTAGAGTGACTGTGTGGCAATTCATTGCTTTTAATGATCACGATACCAAACATCAACCAAACAAAACTGACGCCAAGCCAAATCTATCGATTAAAAATTTCCATGAAAATTATAATTGAAACTTATCTCGTAAAATGCTTCTTTCAACATTCTGGAGGTGTTCAAAGTTAGAGGTATCATATGTAGAGCCAAGCAATACATGAAAAGTCATTTGCTATCCCATTTTCCATGAGATATATGAGTAAACAAATCAAACAAAAACCAACAAATCATGTCTCTTCACTTTCATGTCACATCGTGTTTATATGGGGTATCAGAAAGCCAATCCACAAGAAGAGCCATCTTCCTTTATTATGGAGTGTTCCAAAACTATTGGTAGGTTGTTTGGAAGTAAAGAAACCCACACAGTTTGTTTTATTTTGAAGATTTAACTTGAAAACAAACTGCATCTTTCCAGGAAAAACTCATGTTTCAACCTGCTACATAACATTGGTCAGTCGAGTCTGCTACTAACATGTAATAGTTTTATTATAGCCGAGCTTAAGAATCCGTACGCAGAACTTTTAACATGTATTATGTGTATAATTATGTCAGTCGACTTGAATCATGATACATTACTCACATTTCACTGGATGCATTTTCGCTGTGAAATTATCCGCAAAATTTTCTGACCGCGTTCTGAGACGGAGGCTAATTTCCTAAGTACACGTTTTATTTTTTATTAGAACCCAGTTTATAAGAATATTGAGGCTGAAATTTGTCGAAAAATTAAGAACATCGTAAGAACAAGCCCAGCCTCAGTTTGGAAAACAAATGACAAGAAACTACAATTTTTTCCTCTTTTCAAGCAGTCTTAACCGAACTTAGGGATGGATTTTCTAAAATCGAGAGTCAACTATTGTCCAAATTTTACCAATTTTAAGTGTTTTTTATTTTGCATGATATTGTCGATTCAGAGTAGTCTGAAAAATTAAGAACGCATTTAATAACATTTTAGGCTGAAAACTGCCAAAAAAAAAAGCACATCCAGGCTCAGCCAAATTTTAGGTGTTCTAATAAAAAAAACCGTGCAGGTTAGGGGAGGGGCCCCACCAGACCTGCAATAAATATGGACGTACATGCAATAAATATACCTACTTGACAAAAGTATGCGCATCTGTCAACGTTTTATTGTGCTTTTCCTTCATCATTTTAAAGAACTTTGTATTGCCCATGGTAGTCTCACCAACAGATATGAGATATTTGGTTGTTAAACATTGTCGTGGGCAATCTTTTCGGTACTCATGAATAATGTCATCAATTTCAACTGTAGTTGATACATAAAATAATTGTTAGATTGCAGTCAAAGATTTCTGTAAAGTCGTGCTTTATAAGATCTTCCAAGCAAAAAAAAGTGAATATCGCAAAAAATATTGCTACTACTGTTTTCGAAAACTTGCGAAACTTCTTATTGGTCAAGCACTGAAATTTTATTGTAATGTCACATGACCTAGGTAGGATTTCCTACCTACTCGGCGCACTTTTCAGCCAAAACACGGTATCTAGCCCTTCTGCCTTCATAAATCTATGATTGCAGTTGTTTGCGCCCTCTTCTACCACCCACCAGAAAAAATAGGGGCGTTGCACCCTTTTTCTATCGATCCCTTTACTTAGCTTTGATTCTTCTCACATATTTAAATTTTGATAAGAGGAGCTAATATGTAACATTGGTAAACTCTCTCTGCAAAGTTCGAAGAAATGATAATGACCTTCGCATTTTCTGTTATCACCCTCATTAAGATGAGCCTACGTGTTAAGGGGAAATGCATTTTAATAATCCTCCGTGAACCCGAAATACTTAATGGTATATCGTAATCTGAGCGGAACTTGGCCAAACTTAAGAATTACGGAGGCTCTTAGTACTTTAATAGTCGAAAAATTGATAAAGCATACCTATCATTTTATCGATACATTCGACTTTATCAATGCCGCAAACCTTTTCTTTGTCATCTATAAAAATGAGATTTAACGTCAAGTTACGTAATCAAGATAAAAACTGTCAGTATACACTCTTTTTGACGGGCTTGTTACAGTGAGTATCTCGTTTTTTCCGCATTGTTGCCAATAGTCGGTTTTAAAACAGATCACAATTTCTATTATTACAGTATCTAAAGTCTGATCGAGTCAAGTACCTTTTCACCCTTTGTTAAGCCGGTTCTAATTTAGAGCTGGCCCCTTTTTCGTCGGCCCTTATTACGCTAAAGCTCATTTTTTTCAATTTTTAGCTTGGTCCTAATTTAATTCTGATCCCTTACGCCATCCTTTATTACGTCAGGGACGAAAAAGGGCATCAATAAGGGCCGCCGTTAAAAAGGCCGATAAAGTAGTTAGGTGTGCGGTGAGCGGCGTTTACCTAGACTATCCTATCGTCTACACAAGATCACTAAAAAGGGAATAGTTTAGGAGGAGGGATCAATTTGAAAATTGGACCACTGCCCGGGACGGTAAGCAGTGGCGGAGGTGTTTACAGTGTTTAGCCCGTTAACCGCCCTGACGCCCTGACTCATATATATTTTCTCGCACTTACTGACCGTCTAACGAACGATAGCATCGTCTAGTGCTTACCTAAATGGTGTACAAACTCTTCAGCCACACAACCACATTTATCCATCATCTTTTTCATGGCACCATCAACCGAGCACATCGATTGTGAATAGGGAACGATCTTGTTTACCAGATGAAAAGACTTCTCATCACATTTAGATTGATAAGGTTCTTTCAAAAGCTCCCACTGAAATATAAAGTAAACTGAAAATATTACATTGTAAAATATCGTAGATGGGCTGATGTAGAGATTGTGGAAGGGGTAGATATAGACTAGAGCTGTTTTAATAAATGTACAGTTACCAGATATTATATAAAAGCCTTATGAAAAATGAAATTATATAAAATTATATAAAACCCTTTCTCACAGACCCAGTACATGTTTTTTTATAAAAACAAACTATATAAGAACATAAGGCTTCGATGCCCAAAATATTAAGAACAAGTTAAGAATATTTTAGGGCTTTGCAGACTCTAAAACACCAAACTTCTTAGGGAAATGGACACAAATGGCGAAAATAAGAACATGCTTAGAAAATAACAGAAAAAAGCTCGATGGGGATTGATATTTCCATTTATGGCTGGGGATTTCAATTCTTTTGTTTTTAAGTCGAAAATTCATTGGAGATGGGAAAAATAGTAAATTATTTTGCAGTGAGGATTTGTTTCTTTGATTATTTTCAGTGAGGACAAAACTATAATTCTCGATCAGGGACGATATTTTGGCCAATTTTCCCAGTGGGTCTGTTGAGAATGGGGTGCCTTATGTGCAAATGCAGGAAAATGATATGTACGCCGCTGTCTTACAGCCCCGGTGGTACTTTTTCTTAAATGGGGATGAAAATAAAGTCTTATTTTACAGTGGGCTGAGATTTTAGGGTCTTTATTTAGTAGGGACGACATTTTGACCAGTGGGGTTGAGGTTCAACCAGGTTTGTGACACAGGGGTGTATAGACAGTTATAACACTTTGTACTTGTGATTAAATGACATATCTTTCATATCCCTGGGCTAAGGTGGGAAACTTTGTTGAGAAAAAGAAACAATGAAACAAGTTTCTCCTGAAATGGTATCAAAAGTTTACCTCTCTTTTGCATAATCGATTTAGTAGTAGAGGAATAACTATTCGCTACTCAAAATTTCTAAATAAAATAAAGCTTTGAGATATCTTACCTGTCTGTAATCAATGTGAATGAAATTCATTGAGCCAGGACTGATGGCGACTCTTTTGGCAATTGCAGATTCAAATGGCTCTCCAAACGGATGGACGAACACTTGTAATCCAGTGAATGGAACATTGCTAACCAAAAGATCTTCTTCATCAATGTTTAAGATAAGTCTTAGACCAGCTCCCTCTCCAGCTTCGTTGGCATAGAGACGATTCTTTTCCAAGTAAATAGAGTTGAACTGGTAACATAAACCGTATTGAGCAGATACAATCTCGGTAAACTCAGCCTTGGTACATTCTTGTCCTTTAAACAAGCATGGCTTTGGTTCAATATCTTTTAACATAGGATCTTCAATAAGCTCTTCAAAAGTATTTTCAAAATGTTTTAAAACTGCTCCAAAACTGTTTACACCGTCATTTGCCCTTAGCTCATCCAAAACTTTATGACCATTGCTCTTATTAAAACGGCCTTCTTTTATAGACTGATAAAACTCAACAATCTCTTCAACTGTTGAATTGTAGGATGATTTTTCAATTTTCTTTTTAGAGACAGCGTTGAAATTACAAATGGTGACGGTTGGGAATTCCACCTGGCTATTGGTTAATATTTCCTCAATAGTTGTTGATGTCGTATAATCATAATATTCTTCTATGACACCATAGAAAAGAACAATAGCCAAAGCAGTAGCTGCCAGAACAATAATCAACCAAAAGATTCGAAGAAAACCACGCTCGTCAAATATGTAATGAAAACCATCAAAACTGCAACTTGAATACAAATCTTTCCATTTTTGTCTTAATTTTGCTCTTCCTTTTTGGTTCCCCATTGTAAAAGTTAGAAGCTAAAGAAAATTCAAATATTTTAAAACACTTTTTTTGAAGTAAGGATTGTACCGGGTTGGTCTAAAAAGCAGGGTAGCCAATGGGGTAGCCAATTGGGCTAGGTTATGGGGTACCTCTTTTTGCCTAAACTTTTGAAATCTGAAACCTGTTTTCATGTGGAAATAACTATACAACATCTTGTTAATGATTCCATGTAATAAAATTTAAGATTCCTTTCGAACTTCAGCCACAATAGCCTTTTTTCCAAAGGTCCTAAACTTTGTTACTTCTCAAGAGACCTGGCGCCATTTTGTCTTCCTTCTTGGCTTCGTTTGAAAATTTACAGACCCGAATAAAAAATATACAAAACAGTTTTTAATATTTTAGATTTAGATTTTATTTATGTTTTTAATTGTTATTTCCGTGAAGCTGTAAAATTCGATGATAATAGCTTTGAAATCGCCTTTGGGCCATATGATCTCTAATCTTGTCATATCTTAACAATCCTTTGTTATTGAATCTATTGTTTAATTTATATCATGTTTAGATGTTTCAAACAATTAATTCCTTTCAAAATTTTTTAATATGGCAGCTTATAATAGATACAAAAAGTCTTTTGAAATAGCTCTATTATAATGAAGCTCTATTTCTTACTCCTCGTGCATTAACACGTGGTAATTTATATCTTTGTTTATCTTTGTAATCATACATGATCAATCTAAGTATCAATCAGATTCGTGCTCCCTGGTCAGTAAAATGTGGTTCTATGCATTCATTTTCGGTATTTCTATTCTGGTCTGTAAAATATTTAGGTACCCCACAACCTAGCCCAATTGGCTACCCCAATTGGCTACCCTGCTTTTTAGACCAACCCGATTGTACCAGAAAAATGGATAAGGGGATAAAAAGCAAATGGTAAATTTTTTGGGAAGTGATACATATTCCCCTCGTTTAAACTTTCCTGACTTGTAAAAGCTAATCGAAAGTTTTATACCCGAATTCTCGTACCGAATAAACAAAAAAGCAATAAAAAGTTTCAATTTTTTTAAAAAAACTATTATATTTTAAAAGCAAAAATGAAAGATTTGAGAACTTCAACTCAACTAAAGCACGGAGACAAATCGGAGATAAAATCTCAGAATTGATCCGGAGGAATTTTACTAAGGGCAGGTCTAAAACGCCTAATACATACTACTTAATTCTTACTATTTGATACTTAATACTGGCTACCTAATCCGTTTCGATACTTTACAGACCAGAACTTCCAGGCCCTGACTCTCCTTCGCATGTTCAAAATCTCTATTCTAAGTGTTGTGGAATTTGAATGCTAACACATAAGCCCCACATAAGTCTTCGCTTTGTATTTACCTAAAGTCTTTCAATGTTTTATCTAAAAGAATATCTAAATATTTGCATTAAAGTAAATATTTTCTTCGCCTCACATAACATAAGTACAAAGCAAAAGGTCATTTTCTTAGTTTTTTTGGGAGTTTCTAAACATCGAGTGGAAATGGCGACAACGACCAGCGACCAGATAAATTTGGGTTATCGAGTTTTTTCTCTTTCTCCAACGTAGAGTGTCTCTCCTTATCATTTGAATATATCATATTGAAAAGTAAGCTCACCCCTGTCTCATTTATTTAGAGCCACGTGCCCTTTGCATAAAACAACCATTTCAACGCATTTGGAGCTTGATTATGGTGTCAATTTCTATCCTTTTGTATCATCAGCATCAAAATAATTAGCGGCACAAAATGTTTTGAAAATAGTTTGAGAAGCTTTGTATTTCATCATCAGATTGTTATTTATGTCGAAATTAGTGATTTTGTTAGCATAGACAATAGAATAATTGATTAGATTCATATCTCTAAAATTGGCATTCCCATTTTTTCCTACTGATAAGTTCTATCTATTCATACTAAAGACATCTAGTTCAGCATAATTAAAATATTTGGTGTGACAAAACTTACAGACATCAAACTTAATGACCCTGTCAATATTGTCAAATAGTGTCACCTAGTCAAACAAATGACTGGTTACTTCAAAAGTCACTTTTTAGTATTCTGAGGACCTGATTTAGGCATTTTCTCTACGGTGGAGAGAGCAGTTAAACTCGATAACCCAAATTTATCTGGTCGCCGGTCGTGGTCGCTGGTCGTGGTCGCCATTTCTGGTCGATGTTTAGAAACTCCCCTTCAAAACGCTACAAAACAAAAAGTTGCAATTTTTTTAACACCAAATTTTCAGATTAAGTCGAATTGAACATGTTGATTATTTCAAAGGTGTTTTCAAACAATTTTGAGGTATATACAGTAAATATTAAGTATTAGGTAGTAAGTATTAAGTAGTAGGTATTAGGCGTTTTAGCCCTGCCCATTTTACTAATCATTCCTGATAGCCTTCCCTTATATGGCTATAAATTTGTTTCCACATATTGTCATTATTTTACAATCCAGGAATAACCAAAAAATAATAACAAGGCCCTTTCATTAATAATTTCCAGACACAAATGAAGGCTAGACGTTTCAATTTGACTTGATTTCCATTAATGAAATTTCTGTGAAACAGGGCCGGGCGTTCCTTGTGTCTCGCAATAGTTTTTTTGACCAAGTACCAAATAAATATTTTCGATACCACATGGTGATTTTCTAGTTTCCAGAAATAATATATAAAATTTCATAACCTCCTTAAACTTTTAAAACTGGATTGGAACTTTGATACAGGTTGTTCCTAGTACAGAAAGAAAAGAAGGAAATCAAACCTTAGAAAGTAAGGGGTCGCTCAAAATTTCACTTTTGAGCGGAATGATCAAGTTTTTCGCTCTTTCGAAATCTACCCTGGTGCAAAGGACTCGTTTTGTTCCCACTTTGGACATTTTCTACTTACCTGAGACAAAAGTATACGGATAAAATATAATCTTAATGTACCCTAAAAGGATGAAAGTTTTAATTAAATGTTGTGAATATGCGAAGATATCACATATCAGGCTACCCCTAACATTGCATTCATTGGTGTTCGAAGTTTTGCGGTGAGTGTTCTACTGCATACAGAAATCCTTACCTATATGAATACTATGGTCTATGTTTGTCTTCTACTTGATTGCTTTCCCCTCCATTAATTACCAAGTTAAAGTGACCAATAGAAGTGTATATTTCAGTTGAATCCCTTCAATCGATTCGCCGTCTGTCAACTATCTTATCTATTTGGCAAAATAAAATCCACTTATGTCACTGGTAATTCATTCACACAAGATTATCGGAAAGATCAAAGAAATAAGTACTGATGATAAGATTGACATCTGTTTTGTATTCAAGATGTCTATTCAATAAACATCAACCTGATGCAATAAAACGAATTACACAATTGGTCGAT
The DNA here is from genome assembly GCF_902728285.1 of Clytia hemisphaerica. Lineage (NCBI taxonomy): Eukaryota > Metazoa > Cnidaria > Hydrozoa > Leptothecata > Clytiidae > Clytia > Clytia hemisphaerica. The sequence goes on along the minus strand of NW_027103253.1, from coordinate 832,260 downwards.
AAGGATGATGGAGGAATGATGAATCGCCAATTGTACTCCAAAATTTGCGTTTACTAGTACTTATCAAATATTACCTGATCCTGCTATAGTAGTCAAAGTGTCACTAATTAAAGTATCGAGACGAAACACTATACTTTAATTAGGGTCACCCTGTAGTAGTCAAAGTGTCACTATTGTCACTATTGAAGAATTTTTGAATATTAAGAGTATTAACTAATTAATTTTAACTTGTCATAAAAAAGTTTCTCCAACTACCTTATCGGCCCTTTTTACGCCAGCTCTAATTTAACGCCGGTCCCTTTTACGCCGGCCCTTATTCCACCACAGCCTGATTTTGGGCTTACGCCAATTAGGACCGTAAATAACGCCAAAACTTGTGAAAATCTCTATTCAGGCTTCAAAACATTAAGCCGTATTGACTGAAATTTAAATTAAAATGTCATCTGTTGTATTAAACTGTTGAAATCCATTGAAAATCATTGCTTTTCGTGAAGTTTTGGATATAGAGTAAAAAAATGGATCGTTTTCATTCTTTACATGCCTAAAATCTTTTAAATTGAGAAAAAATTAACGCCACTTCTAGGTAAAAATTGCAAAAAAGTTTTTGCACCGGCCCTTATTTCGCCACGGGCCTAAAAACAACACCAATAAGGGCCGGCATAAAAAGGGCCGATAAGGTATATGTATGATTTAATTGTAGAAAAGTGATCACAATATGAGAAAAGTGACAATTTTAGCCTCATCCCCATTAGTGTCTGTATCCCAGCTGGCACACAACGTTGTTTCAACGTTCACCTAACGTAATATGGACGTTATGAACATTAGATAAACGTTGAAACAACGTTGTGTGGCAGCTGGTTAATGAAAACTTTGTTTGATTAGAGTTGAATTTTAAAGGATTTAAAACCACTTATTTCCGACACTTGTGCTGATCGGGTCGTGTAGTTTGCAAACCATAGCAATATAGAAGATTGAATTTATAAACATGAATATATAAAATTTACCACAAGATTTTTTTAAATTTGAGAATAGAAAAAACGCTAAATTGAATCCCTCGTCCGAAATGCAACGCAAATTTCAGGATATAATTACTTTCCTTTGCGTGGGAAAAGTTAAAGATTCTTCTCTAATCTTTGGCTTCATTTCATCAGTCTCGCAACACGCAACACTTTTCTCTAGCCTCTTCCTAGTTAGCGAGCACCTCATCAAAAACCGGGTTCTTAATGAGTTCCATTTTGAGAATTTTTGAAAAATAGAAGCCTTACAAGTACTTTGACGCAAAACCGATTTTTTTGCTACTGCAAGAGCTTCGAAAGGTCAAAGTGACGTTAAAAAATCGATTGTTTGGAGTCCGAAAACGTAACCTGGGCTCAAAACATTCGAAAAAGTCACAAAGTGGAATAGACGTTAATTGCGTAGAAAAAACGCAGGTGACGTCTGGTATAAGCGACTTCCTAGTCCAAGGATGCAAAAACTTTCAAATCGACAGTCAACAGTGTAGATGCTCTTCAACCCAATACACATTCCTCTCACCGTGAATAGTTTCGAATTCTGTGAGAAACTAAAACTTTAAAAGCATTCAGGAACGTGTCGGTATATATTAAAATTATCCCACAATAAAAAGATTGTATAACTATTTCCATACAGATTGATGTACATCTTAAGAAAATTTCAAAATATTCGTGGTCAAAAGTATCAATGATAACTTTTCTCGTGACCTTCCTTTATCAAGAAGTATCACGAAGGTAGTTCCTTTTGGTTACTGCACACAATACATAAAACACACAAGCAAAATCCTACTTTAATACAAGGTATGAATTTTTCGCAATGAAATCGTTCGACCTGATAATATCAGCAGGTCTATTCTTAAAACTATTTTGTATAATTTGTATACGTAATTATCATCATGATAACGAGTGCAATTTCCAAAGCGACTGGGTCCTAATGTTTTTGTTCATGATTGATGCTGTTGATGCTTGATTTTGGTGCGATTGTTTTGGTTTAGCCAAATACGTACTCAAAAGCTCATCTGATATTCATCCCAAATCTGGATGAAAAATTAAAGTAGGTGTGCCAACCTGGGTAGATTTTCTTACAGAGCCATGACCTTTTAAAGTGTGTACACATGCCAGTGTGGAGTATTAATATTATCTTTATTGCATAGGTGGTTACAGAAGGTTGTAAAAATGACCCTAAAATGATCAGTGAGGAATTTTTCACATAAAATAGAATAATAAACAAAGGAAACGAACGCTACATGTCCTTAATTTCGAATACCTTCTAAATAACCCCTTACCCCTGAGATAAATCTCACACAAGGTCACTGAGACAGGGATGTACGTATTAGCTCAATTGTGGAAGATCAAAAAAGCAACGAGTACGACCATCAGCTTTCCAAATTTTAAAATTGCAACAGTCTGGTCAAAATGAATACACACAGTGTCATATAGAAATGAAAGGAAAATAAAATGACCCTGCATGATCTGTAAAAAATATATAGTTACTGTATTTCTTTAGCTACTAAAACGGATGAGACCATGTAGGTCTTTAGTTGATAAATAATTATATGATGTTATTGATAAATCTACAAAATACACGTTTAAAATACATAAAAAGAAAAATTTTGTTATAAAATACCACAATTTTTAAATTGAAAACACACATTGCATTACTTACAACATTACAGTATAAATTGTAGTTTTTAAATGGACGGCAGGGAAACAAAAAGGTTACTAAAAGTCTAAGGAATCCTACTGCGTTTAATTTATTACTAAATTGAGCCACTGGTATAAAATAAGAATAAGAAAACGGCAGGTCCAAAATGCATGAAACATAATGCATATTGCATAATGCATAATGCATAATATTTGAGAATTCATCCATTTTCTTTCTCAGCCCAGAGCAAAAAGAGTTTCTTAAGAACTAGATTCGATTCTAAAAATCATGAAAAATATATATGACAGCCAAGATCCAGGCAAAAGTATCAGTTCTTGTGAAAAAAGTCGCCAAATGCATATTATTTTTCAGATTATTTCATTCTAGCGAGGATAAACATTAGATTAATTTCGCGCAGGGGACGATACTTTGGCAAATTTTGGTAGGGGTCCCACGAGGCTTGGGAAAAAGGGGTGCTTAACTCACTAAAAAAGGAATTTTGATCAAAGATTTGTGTCATTTTTAAGTTTGTATGGCATTAGCTTTTTGTGGGGACGTACAATCGTCACTCAATTTGTATTTGCAGTACCAATAAAGCGCTTGAATACCAAAAACAATAAATTCGATGAAAGTGACAACACTACATCCCATTGCAAGTCCTAAACTTCCTCCAATAGTACCTGAGAAAGAAAAATACAAACAATTATAAGCTAGTGGATATTGTTAACAACAAAAGACTCTTAAAGACCTCCCAGGTCTAGCATAATCGAGTTTATGTATTTGCACTTTTGAGGACGGTAAAGTGACTGAAGTGATTTGGGAAAACCCACAATTCTGACCCGCAAAATCGAGGACGGTAAAAGTACTGATTTACCGTCGTCCTCAGTTGGTCATGATCTAGTCAAATCAGAACCTTACCGTCTCCGTCGCTGAAAAGCACACATACATAAACTCGGTATGAAATGAATAGGGTATAGACTCCCTAACTCCCTGCTCCACCAACAACCACCAGATGAATATTAACTTAATTAACCCTTAGACCATATTAGAGACGCGCATATGCGTTCAAAACAAGCCAAAATACTGAGTCTCAGACTTTAGGTCATAGCTCTTGACCACTCGATTTAAAGGGGCATAAACCGAATGTTTTTAGAAAGAGTGTACAAATAGCTTTCTAATATGGTACCAAAACCATCTTCTAAATCATAAGCTACAAGCTTTTATGGCAGTTTAGAGTTTTAAGTTTCAAAAGAAAAATTAAAAAAATTTCAACTTTTTCAAAAAAAAAACGCACTCAAAGGGTTAAGAAGATATGCTGCGGACTGTCAAAAGGAGCGTTTGATTTGATTTCGGTGCTACATTATTTTTGACCCTGATGTAATCATTAACTCAAATGTGAAAAAATTAAACGAATACAAGAATGAATAGATCAGAAAAAGACTTTGCATTATAAGCAGGCACAATTTTCCATATTAAAGTTACAAATATAAATAGTTTAATACTCACTCAATACAGAGATCCAGTTTTGAGCAGGTGACATGGTTTCTTTCAAGTAGACGATATCAGAGAATGTGACATCAATTCCAAATACATTTTTACTACGAGAAAAAAAACAAATACAGTGAAGTATCAATAACTCGAACCTCTATAACTCGAATGTCTCCTTAACTCGAACAAGTCTCATGGTCACTTACAGTTTACACTGCGTTATAAACGTTACTCTATTACTCGAGCAAATTAGTGTCTTCCGTGCGTTTCCGAGCCGGGGTGTTCGAGTTACGGAGTTTCAACTGTATTAAAAATTGATTTTTGATTTAATCAGTTCTTATTAGACAATACTAAGAAGAAGTATTTTGCCGAGTTTTATGAGGATGTAAAAAAAACTGAAGCACGTGGATGCTCATATCTTTTTGATTCAGAAAGTAAGAAGGTTAGAATCGTGTTTGGTAAGCGATGAGTCATCATAACATCAACTTACTTTATGAAGGCGTATCCTTCATCTATGGTTTTATTGTGTTTTTGTTTCAGCATTTTGTAAACTTTTGAGTTTCCCATAGCTGTTTGACCAGTTGAGATTCCATACTTGGTGACCAAACATTGCCGGGGACATTGGACTCTGCATGTATGTAGCATTTGTTGGAGATTTCCTGATTAGGAAGAACGCATAAGTAAAATTCATTATAAATATCTTTGTATCAAAATGTTTCTAGACTTCTGCCTATCCTCTAGCGAAAATAGTTCCTTATAGGAAGTATATCTATAAAGGTCTGCGATTAAGACTAAAATATTCCTTTTACTTCACACGCTTTATGTTAGAAAATTTTAATGGCAAAAAGATCTCCGAAAATTCTCAACTATTGTTGGTCATACAGTAAGTAAGTTGGGCTCTTCCAGAAAAAATTCGTTCATGGGGGGTGGAGGATATATTATTTTGTCTTTGATCTACCCCTGGACATTTCGATTTTTCACCCCCTGGACACGTGTTTCACCCCTGGACAAGCATCGAATTGACCCCCTGGACACAAATATTTACCCCTGGACAATATATCCTCCACCCCCCATGAATGGTTTTTTTCTGGAAGAGCCCGTTTTACATGTATTATACATGTATTAAATGCCTTTGATAATATTTTTCTATTTAGTCGGGAATGAGCCTCAGGGAAAAAGAAAGATTTTTTATATCCTATTTTTTTAAACACTACAAAGACATTTGGAGGTGCTTACCAAGCATTTGTTCGACACATTGGATTTGATTGTATTTGCAAGTCTTGTTTTTATCCTCTGTAAATAAAAGAGAAAAATATTGCAAATTTAGTATAAGATTTTAAACCTTTTCTCAAGACAAGGGAAATGAGGCTCAGTGAGGATGGAAATTAATCAAATGAGTTTCATTTCCAAACGAGTTGAACTTTTTGAAATCTATTTCAATCCAAATTTTCAAAATTTTACTCATTTGCGGTAAAAGCCCATCCACAAAATTTCAGGCTATTGATTTCACCGTAGACCAAACTTTTCAGGGGTGTTAAAAATCCTGGAAAGCAAAATAATTATTATTATTTTGGTTTCAACACATCTCGACTAAGAGTTTTTGAGAGAGTTGAGCTAAGTTGAGCAGATGGATCAGAATTACCTAAATGGTTTGCGAACTCTTCAGAAACACAACCACATTTATCCATCATCTTTGACATGGTGCAGTCGACCGAGCACATCGATTGTGAGTATGGGACAATTTTCTTGACCAGATTGTAGTTTTTGGAAGCGCAAGCTGAAGCATATGGTGATTCTAATAACTCCCACTAAAAAGCCAAAGGAAATGATTGATTATATATACTGGTTGTGAATGAATGATATGAAAATGACACCCTTGTCTCAATTCAATATCCTATTAGAACAATTCTAACCAAGGAAGTATGTGACCATAAATGTTAGAATGGTTCTTTCTTTCTACATGCAGAATGGGACGTGTATGATAATGATTGCAAAGGAATATCTCTGTTATTATATTCATTGAGAAAGGCACACGAGCTTACTATGACTTCATTTGAAAGCATATTTACGTAAGATCATGAACGGAAACCTCAAGGATGAAAATTAAGAATATGTTACCTGTCTGTAATCAATATGTATATAATTCATTGATCCGGGACTGATGGGGACTCTTCTGGCAATTGCAGATTCAAACGGCTCTCCAAAGGGATGAACGAAAACTTGTAATCCAGTAAATGGAACATTACTGACCAACAGATCTTCTTCGTCAATGTTCAAATATAATCTCAAACCGGCTCCTTCTCCAGCTTCGTTTGCATAGAGACGATTCATTTCCAAGTAGATGGAGTTGAATTGATAACACAAACCATAGTGGGCAGAAATGACTTCTGTAAATTCATCCTTATTGCATTCTCGGTCCTTAAACATACATGGTCTTGGTGCTATATCTTTTAAAACGGAATCTTCCATAATCTCACCAAATGTGTATTCAAAGTGTTTCAAAAGATCACCCATTTTTGTTAACCCGTTCGCTTTCAGCTCTTCCAAAACCTTATTACTTTTATTGGCGTTGAAATGACCTTCTCGTAAGTCCTGGTAAAATGAGACAATTTCCTCTACACTTGAATTGTACCCTGCTTTTTCAATTTTCCTCTTAGAGACAGCGTTTATATTACAAATAGTTACAGTTGGAAATTCAACCTTATCATTGCTTAATACTTCTTCAATACTTGTGTGAGATTTAAAGTTATAATATTCTTCGATGACACCATAGAAAAGCACAATGCTGAGAGCTGTTGCACCCAGGACCATCAATAACCAAAAGATTCGAAGAAAACCACGCTCGTCAAAGATGTAATGAAAACCATCAAAACTGCAACTTGAATACAAATCTTTCCATTTTGTCTTTAATTTCTCCTTTGCTTTTTGTCCCTCCATTTTGTGGGAGTTGTCGATCAGGAACGCTGATTTCTAAGAAAAAAGAACAGTAACTCATTAGATTTTCCTTTCCAATGTCTAGAAAGTGTATAACGTAATCTTTTCTAACCCCTAAGAGAATTAAATCCCCGAAATAATTTGATTTTCTGAATCAGGAACATCAGAAATGAATAGACCTTTTATTAAAATTCCGTCACGAACACCCGGGGGGGCTTAGGCAAGTGAAGGATACGCGTATGTACCGCCCTTAAGGGTGCCTTTTTGGGACCTTAAAGTCCCTGTAAGGGTTGGAAAAAAATTAAATTTCAGTCCCACTAAGGGTCGGAAAAACAGAAAAATACTTTTTGCTCTTTGAAAGAACAAAATTTGGTCAAATTAGTCCCAATAAGGGTCGAAAAAATCGCAGAATTTTCCTATTTTTTCTCCTTTTTAGTCCCACTAAGGATTCAAGGGTCGAAAGTCGGGCGACACATACCCGTCAGATCGTAACCTTAGTACCCTCCCCTGCACGAACATCACTTGCCTCGTATCCAAACAATTACCAATTTTTATGAATAGGAAGTAGCTTTAATAAAATCCGCTGGGAGGGCAATGAAAATTATATTTCTTTTTCAGGCAACACCACCTTTTTCAGTAAATTAATGTTATTTTGATAGAATTTTTTTTGACTGATATATCAAAACTGGAAAAGGAACCTAAATCAGAAAGCTAAAGTGACGGTGTTGTTGGAAAAGTGCGATGGAAAATTCGAGTTAAAGGCACTCTATCGTAGTTATAGAACACATTTATTTGGTAAAGATATAGCGGTAGTTTTTGTCTTGCTTTAGGGTTTAAAGATAAGAGGTCGAATATATTTACCACTACTAGATAGACTTTACGCTTTCTATATACTTATGTAACCGAAAGTGGATATAACATCAAAAAAAATATTTAACAGAATTTGTGGTTTAAGCTCGAACGCAGATAACGTGCTATACAAAAGCATGTTGGTTAAAGATACTTTGGAAATAATAAAGTTTAAAGAGACATGATATGCCATTATCCATTGTACCTAGTACTTCGCATAACATCTACACTAGTTTAAAGCCTTCTTTAGAAATTGAAAATTTCAAAAAAAATTGACAAGTTGCAAGACCAAAAGGAGGATAAGACTAAGGCAATCCACCAATTGTCCAAAATATCGTCCCCGCGGTAGAAAATTCTCCGACCAATTTTTGTTCCCACTGAAAATAATCAAAATATTATGCTATTTTTCCGATCCCCACTGGATTTTCTGTCGAAAACAAAAGAATTGAAACCCTCATCAAGTTTCAGTCCGTTATTTTTATTCCCACTGAATGAAAAAATCCTACGGAGTCTGTGAGAAGGGGGTGTGATAAACCTTTCAAGTCACAAAAAGGTTAATTCTTGCAGCGAATTCACTCGTTTTTAATCTCATACACGTTTTTTAAAGAAGATAAGAATACATAAAAATTAAGAACATTTTAAGGCTTTGTGTACTCTAAAACACCCGATTTCCTAAGAAATTAGACCAAAGGCCGGGGAAAATTTTCGTCGGGGAAAATATTCGTCATTTGTCCAAAATTTCGTCACTTTTCCCCGACGAAGTTTTCCCCGATAAGGGATGCATTCTATTTTATGGCTGTCTCCGTCTAGGAAAAGCATATACCTTCATTTTAAAAATCGTTCTGTCCAAAAGAAGTTCTTGACCGTACGCCATGACTTCAATTCTTTTCAATTTCAAGTAAAGATTTTGTGAATAGTAAAACTTTTGGATAAGCTAAAGAATTCCATATAATTTTCCACTTGTAAATTTTGTTTGCTAAAGTGTGCAATATTTCCAACAGTAAATGTAGTTTGTTAAAGGTTAAGCCTAGATCAACGCATTTTTGACATTTGCAACATTTATCAAACTTATTTCTTTTAAATTTTCCTTACTGATGTAATTGTGTAAATCTTGCCTATCTATCTATAAATCATAAACTAACTTGAAATAAATGAATTAAGAATAACATCACCTTCATTGAATAATCAATGAAAATATAACGTAAAACTTTGATTGAGGAAATATCGTTACCGGCGCCTCTGATTGAGGGATGGTTCTTCAAAGTTTAAATTGCAGACTTGTATACATATACCTCCAAAACACGTTTTTATAAGAAAAAAACTATATAAGACATAAGGCTTTGGTGGCCAAAATGTTAAGAACGGTTAAGAACATTCTAAGGCTTTGCGGACTCTAAAACACCGTATTTCTTAAGAAAATGGACAAAAATACTCAAAAAAATAAGAACGTATGTATCTACGACTCATAAATGAATAATCTAACGTTCCTCAGAATCCCCCCTGACTACATATATAAGGACCCGACCATAAACTTAAATCCCCCCCTTAGATTTGTGAATTACATACACTTGTACCCCATCAGGCGATGACCCTTACCCTAACCCTTATTCTTAGGTCAACCACAACGCAACACTTCAATAGCCAAGTAAAGATTTGAATTTTAATAGCGTTTGAAATTTGTACGAGTTCCAATTCCACAGTTCATTTCGAAATGATTGAAAAATCATAAAAGTTATAACCTTTTATTGTTGTAAGAGCAATTAACGCAAAGGAGGATGGGATTGCAACTCGTACAAACGAATAAATTTGTACAGATTTGTTACTATTTTTAGATTCGTCGCGCTGTGCTATTATATCAAAGCTTATTTATCGCTAAAACTTAATTGCAACAATCAGTTAGCACAAAGAAATATGACCGCACCGTGCTCATCAACTCTTTTAAACAGGCATTTTAATGATGCTTTTACCCTTTCTAAAAGTAGCAATAAAACCTCATTACAGCGTGCAATTAAGATTTTCTCTAATGGCCAACACGTCACTTTAAAATTGATACTTATCATTATCGTAATTATTTTTCAGCGTGATCGATATAATTAACTAGTAATTGTGATATTAAAAGAGGATAGTCCTTCGAATCCAACATAACTCTAGAATCCTACTTTTATGCAGGGTGTCCTGAGGAAAAGAACTTAGATCAAAACATGTCGTTGTCATTAAGTAAAAATATTTTGTGTCTCAACTTTCAGACATCAAATTTTATTCATGCTTTACTCCATCGCTTGGAGATGGAAAACCAGAACTAAAACCCACAACCAAAAAAAAAACTAGCTTCACTTAACCCTATTATTATCAGGCTTTTTCTGATTTTGTATTCTCAAGGGGGGGTGTTTTCCACCAGCCTTGCATAACTTTTGATCTATAAAAGATATGGACTTGAAATTTGGCAGAAATGTTCTCTACCATAAAAGGAGTTCATAGAAGAAAATTTGGGTTGATGACGTTATCATAAAGGTGGTGACGTCATCACAAACTGATACATTTATCGCTGACCATTGAAAAAGTAATATTCAATAAAATAGCAATTAAAGTTGAACGAATGGAGATTTTTCAATTCTGTTTTGAATTTCTAAAAGCCAAAATAAATATCTTTAACATATTCGCCGGTTTTAAACATACTAATAAAATTGACCTTTAAAATCCATGTAGAAAATGAGTAAATTTTTTCAAAAAACAATGACGTCATTTTTGATGACGTCAGCAGTTTTTGAAAATTTTTTAAATATTTTTTAGAATTTATTGTTGATACCTAAAACCTGTCAAAATTTGAAGTCAGTTGGATGACTAGATCAAAAGTTATGCTAAATTTAAGATTTTTGGATTTTACAGGGTTTTAGCTGGATTTTATGATATGCCTGTACAAAAAAGTGATAAAACCTGATCTGGTCGGTGTATAATTGTAAAATTTGGTATACATGCTGCTAATAGGATTATATTAAAAGTCAAGAACTATCAGAGTGTTAAAAAAAATTTTCAGTGAGCTATTAGCAAAAGAGTGCCAGCCTGGTGGAAAACACCCCCCCTGATAAAAATAGGGTTAAGGCACAGTCAATATAAAAAGCCCTGGTCTGGAAAGCTTGTGTTTCTTTCTTTTGTTAACAGTTAGAGCTTGAGTTCACAAATCGATTTATTCTGCAAACTTTTTGATCATGTGATTAGAAATTAGACCAATCCCAAGGGGAGAATTTGGTAACGTGATCAAAAAGTATGCAAATATCGCAACTTTATTTATAACAAAAGGAAAATTTGACAAAAAAGCTAAAAACAATACATTGCTCGACCAGAGTTTTTTTACATGACTATGCTTAAGGCGATACATCTAAGTCCTTCGGGCTCCCCATCATTGAGTTCGGATAGTTAGTAAACTACTTCAATGTGTGGTTCTTTTTATGAAACTTAGTGTTCAAAAAATTGACCGTTACCGTTTTTCTAGTATATTTGCTCAGAATCCATATTTCACGCAATACCAAACACTTGTTGATAAAATACTCTAATCCTCAAAGTTAATCAAACAAAACTTAATCATTATTAATTTTCCGTTGATTTCATTTCAGATAAAGTAATACAAAATCTATAATTTCATGTTAATTATATCAAGGATTTATTATACACTGGATATACAAGTAACAGATTTTTGCCGATTTCTCACGTGTACTAGCTATGTCCGCAGTAATGATATTATTGTTCACTCTCCTTTCCTTATTAAATGATTTTTCGAAGCATTTTTATTGCATTTCTTATTGAAAATCACTCATCCAATTCCCAAAAGAGACTTAAAACTTTCCTGTGAGAGTCAAATTCTTCCACTTAATTGCTAATTATAAGTCGTTATGACGTTTCAAGCTGTGAGAAAGATGCAAAAGACGTGTTGTGTATAAGAAATTTAACGTTGACACCGGAAATTTTCAAACTTCAACCTAAAAAAAAAACCACCTTGCCACCACGTGCCTCCAAAGGATTTTCATACCACAGTGGAGCCAAGACACTCAAGTCTTATGTATGTTAATTTCAGCTCTTCTGGGGACAGTCTTGGAAAGATATTTCCAATTGAAATTTTCGTGTCACTATAAGCATTTTGTCTGAATTTCTTGTCTAATGATGTTTTTCTCACATTACATTCCACAAATGTATCCAGCTCGGAATGCTAGCCTTATTTTCAAACTTTTTTTCTGCAAATGTACGAAAAGAAAGAGCTAGAGAACTTTTTAAAAATAAGACTGATAAACATTTTTAAAAATCAGACATCTTCGAGCCGCCATGACAGTTGTCCTTTGCGGACAAAGCTAGAACATCAATTTTTTTCTGGAACAATGAAAATACAATGTTCGCTCTCCATCGTTTTATGAGTCGCTTATCCAGTGTATAATAAATCTTTGATTATATCAGCATTAACGTTTTAAAAACTGAAGGCGGCATTGTGATTCATCCATGGTATATAGGATTAATTTCCGAGGTATTTTTCCCCAGGGGAAGGTTACTTGGGTAAAAAGCGGTATGGTGCCGCTGTTCGGGTTATCTTTATTCACCTCCATAAGTCACAGGTAGGGCCACAAAAAACGCAAGAATAGAAAAAATCAGTCCCTCGTAGGGTACTTTTTTAAAGGTAATGTGAGCAAAGAAAAAGTTGACAATTAAGCTAAAACAATACATTGCCAGACCGGTTTTTTTATAATGAGTACAGTATGCTGAAATAATCAAAATATGTATTTTTACATACTTGCTTTTTTCCGGCATAATTAGACACAATTAAGCGAGGAAATGA